>NW_028292571.1:10148376-10227863 GCF_029948245.1 Actinia tenebrosa | reverse complement strand
AGGAAGAGAAGCTAAGGAAGGAACCAAGGAAGCAAGGAAGCACGGAAGGAAGAAGGAAGCAAGGAAGAAGGAAGCAAGAAGCAAGAAGCAAAGGAAGCAAGGAAAGCAGGGAAGCAAGGAAGCAAGGAAGCAAGGAGCAAGGAAGCAAGGAAGAAGGAAGCAAGGAAGCAAGGAAGCACGGAAGCAGGAAGGCAAGGAGCAAGGAAGCAAGGAGCAGTATGAAAAAGATTTGATAACAAATCAAAAATTAATTTTTAAATTAAAAAAAAGAGAAGAAAATAAATATTGAAAGAAAAAAGGAAAAACATGAGAAAATATCACTTGTAAATTAAACTTTTTAATCCTCATGACAAACAATAAAATGTGCCATCCAATTGGTAAATGATAAAATGAATTTATGAATGTTCTCGCCATTTTATAATATAATGAAGCTTATTTTCATTTGATTGTATGCAACTACAAGTTTTTATTTCAAACAGAGTTCGGCCGGGCATAAAACTAAATCAGTAACAGAACTTACAGCCTTTCATTTCAATAAGAAGTTTTAGAAAAAATACATCAATTATTTTCATTTCTCAAAAACAAACAGCAAAATGATGAAATCGTGTATGTCAGCATCCAAGGCCATATTTAAGAATAGTAGTCATCTGTATTCTAAGAAACAAAAAGCCGAAATAATATTTTTTTGCGTAATGGCGCGGCTAGTTTTTTCACGTTAAAATTATGACAAAATTGCTTATATTACTGACTAAGTTATTTTTCCTTTTTTTTTCCTTATCATCAAAGCTAGTAGTTGTTTGCGTATTTATGGAAGTTAACATTATGTCATTAAATAAAAAAAAGAGAATATGTGCTGAATAATATCTCAAACTACTGATGAAATCTCGGCAATTTTTGTCGTTTCTCGGCGGTGGTTCAAAATAATGATGTTGAATCCTAGACATTTTATTTATGAATGAAAGTTTATTCTAAGATCATCTGTAGTAAAGTTCCTTTTAAAAAGTAACGCTCACTATCAAACTCATCTGTTATTCCGGACCGTCGACAGACCAACATGTTTACCGAGGCAAAAGAGCGACAGAAACGCGGGGATCAACTATAGGAGGGTTCGGGCCATGACATGCACCGGGTCAAAGAACTTTGCAATTGAGACCCTTTAGAAATGCGATCTTATAAGATATTGAGGTGGCATTTGAGGACAATTTTACCGAGGCAACTATCTTGCCTGCCTCATAGTGGCTACGGCCCTGCTGTTACACAACTTTTAAACACTGAGTTAGATATTGTAGCTTTTGGTAAAGTTTTAAGAAATATTTCTGTTTTTCTTAAGAAGGTTAAAAGCACATGGTTTTAAAAATAGAAAAAACTTACCTGAATGAATAGAAGAAAACAAGCAAAGTAAAAAGCAAAAAAGGACTCTTGAATCCACCATGGCCGACGTACAAACTGCAGAACTTCTTCGTATCTTGAATTAGAACAAAATCGTCTTGTAATCTTTTTAAATTTGAGCAAATATTAGTCTTGTGTAGATAATGTATTTTGACGTTAAGATTGTCTTCGGAATCAATCGAAGTATGTGCTCAACGAAGCATGTTCAGTGAAAATACAACACGTTTTGAGCGCTGCTTCAACAAAGGATCGAACACGCGACTTTTGTTATCAAGGCATTTAGGAAAAACTGGTATCTTGGTAACGAGAGCCAATCAGATTCATCGATAGCTCTATGCTAAACCCCTAGGGGGTGGATGATCTTTTTACATTGTATAGATTTCTACAAAAAGGATATAGTAATTCAGCTCTAACACTAATTGTATTTAAAAATCGGTTAAAAAGTTTTCAGGAATATTTTTGTGGATGGAAAGCTAAGAGTCTGAAATTTATTATTTTTTCTTGTTGGGGTCTCAGACGGTTTTCTAGACTCAAAGCTTGGGCATTGGCAGTATTGATACAGTTATTTCAAAAAACGTTTGTAAAGGTTTTGCTGCGCGCATACCAAGCCAGAAGTGCACTTTGAGCAACGGTGAATGCCATCAGCAAAAAGGTCATAACGATATGGAATTTCCCTACATTTGTCATCCCGTTTTCCCGTTTTTTTTTTTTTTTGTTTTTGTTTTTTTGTTTTTTGACATTATTTACATATGCATATAATACATTCCAAGCTTAGTAAGCAAGATGCAAGATGCAAGATGCAAGATGCAAGATGCAAGATGCAAGATGCAAGATGCAAGATGCAAGATGCAAGATGCAAGATGCAAGATGCAAGATGCAAGATGCAAGATGCAAGATGCAAGATGCAAGATGCAAGATGCAAGATGCAAGATGCAAGATGCAAGATGCAAGATGCAAGATGCAAGATGCAAGATGCAAGATGCAAGATGCAAGATGCAAGATGCAAGATGCAAGATGCAAGATGCAAGATGCAAGATGCAAGATGCAAGATGCAAGATGCAAGATGCAAGATGCAAGATGCAGCATGCAACAATTTTGTTGTCAAGCTTTTTTAGAAATCGGCGTAATTCTATTCTCACCTCTTGAGACTCGAGTTTGATTCTTAGACTCAAATGTGAGTAGAGTTTGTTGATCTTCCCTTAATTCGAGGGTTGTTTTCTCCATCTTCAAAACTTTCAATATATTTTCATTATCCATTTTCTTTTTGACGTACTACGAAACACATCAGACTATTTTGGGACTGCTCTTGTCGTTTTTGGCTATATGTTGAGAAAATACTCATGAATCATGCAGATTTTAGTCTTAATTGACAGCACCTCAGTATCAAATCTTATAAAAAACTTATTTTATTTTACTTGAAGGCAAACGAATAACAGTACTTCAGCATTTAAGAAAAAAACGTTTTATTCGACAAACAAGTAGAGTAACTTCATCTGCCGATAACTGTATTATCTTGCTTACGTTCCAAATCATTCTCGTAGAAACAAAAATCAAAACAAGTAAAAATGGAAATAATTGTTCGGATATATATAATATTACTCGGCATTGTTCGAGCGTTTTGTTGCTTACAAATTTTAACAAATGGTGTTCACACTCTGACTACCGTTGCTGTCATTTAGTTGAAAACTTGCGACTCAGCTGATGAACATTACACATGAGACAGGAAATGACGTCATTTGAAACCAAGCAGTTGATGCAATATCTTATTAAGATCTTATTTTTCTTTTCCAGGCTAGAACCTTAAGAATATCAAAGCCATCATCGTTGATTGTAAAAAAAGATATAATGAAACACCGTTGGCAATAGCTCCCCCAGTCTCTTCCTCCAATTCCTCGTCTTGTCCATCATTACACAAGTTGTATTTGCAGCATTTAACAGTGCACGGTCCGTATCGGCGGCACCATTCCTTTGCTCCAGCACACTTGTACCCAGGGTAGCACGTCCGAGCTATTGATTTGTTACCATGATAGTTTACCTTGAAGTTAAAATGCATCCTTTCACACGGGCTGTATCTCGTTTGACCTTAAAATACTGTGTTTTGGTGACACTGATGATGATGATGATTTTGATGATAATGACAATGATTGTGATGGTGATAATGATGATTATGATGCTGATTGAGATGATAGTGATTATAATGGTGATTGTGGTATTGATATTGGCGAAAATATGCTGTTATGACGAGAATAATTATAGCGTTGGAATGAGTTTTAGTAGTATGAATATAATGGTGATGATAGTAATGTATCAATAAATAAAGTTACAACATGGCTACAATGAATACTTATACTTGTATGTAGATAGATTAACTTTTCAAAAAGGTAATCCCGGATATGTATCCATAGCTAAGGCTCTAGGGCTCTATAGATGTGTATAGAGGTTTGGCACCATCACGTGAGGGCAGCCATTTTGGATGGCAGGAACAATACAATCGTTTTACATGAGAAAGAATTCAATTCCCGAGAGCAAAGGGAATTTATTGTTCTGCCATCTAATAACATGCAGGCGAATACCCGCAATATGGGCGTGCGCACGTGATGGCGCAAAAGCTCTAATGAAGTCAACATGGCTTGCATGAGGACTAAACACAGGTTTTGTGCTATTCTTGATATGCAATCACATGATTCAAAATCCCTTGAGATATAACTAACAATGCAACAGCCGCCATGTTGGTTGATCCCTAGCAAGAGAAGATAACGAGGCTTCGTTATCGTCAACCAACATGGCGTCCATGATGTAAAATTCGTCCCAAGAATAGACCCATTGTATGTGACGTCAAAGCAGCTCAATTTGGAGGACAAAACAAAATAATTTCAATCTCCTGAGAATTAGAACCTACTGTTGCTATGTCCTCCGAATTGAGTTACATTTGCAGTGCTGCAAGGGGTCTATATAGAGAACACGTTTTTCTTGCATGATGCTTTACAAAGTATTCAGTTTCATACCTCGATACAAGAGTCATAGCCCATGTCCTTCCAAGGTCGACAGTCAATGTTTGCCTCGTTTTCTGCACAATCGTCTTCGTTAAGCGGTGGCCAGCAGAGCTTGCATTGTATTGCTAATGCTAAGAATAACACACAAAAATATAAGAAATAAATACTAAAATTTTGGGCGGTTATTTTCAAACATCCAAGAAGGAAGAAGAAGAAGAAGAAGAAGAAGAAGAAGAAGAAGAAGAAGAAGAAGAAGAAGAAGAAGAAGAAGAAGAAGAAGGAGAAGAAGAAGGAAAAGGAGGAAAAGGAGGAAAACTTAAATAGCGTGCAAGAAACGCTACAGACCCCTTGCACTGAGTCCCTAGAGGAATTGTCCTTGGGGACAAAACAAAGGATTGTGATTGTCCCCCAGAACTATTCCTCTAGGAATCCAATGCAAGTGGTCTATAAAACAGATGTAAAACTTTGAACAAGAGGCTACATGGTATACCATCATCGTCCTCTCAGTAAGTTCATTGAGCATGCGCAATCGTCTTAATTTATCTCGTCGCACGTCGTTGAAAAAATATTTTTAAAAATTTACTTCATAAACAAGCTTGTCAACTGTCTAACACTTATCCAACCATATCATGCATTTTTGGGGCAAATCAACAATTTTAAGAGTTATATAACTTCAAAACTATACTAATATTATTGGTTTAAAAATTCCAGTCACTGGTAAATGTAATATTCCTTTCTTTGTGTGAGTGTTAGTCACAGCTGGTTTTGGTTTCAAATATACTTTATGCAAATAACATGCTAATGAGTAGACTGCAGACATTGATACATAAGTATTAGAGACAAGCTTTGGTGCTCACAAAACAAAATGCAATCGGAGTGCTTTATTGTCGATACGAAATCTGATATTTTATATTATTAATTGAGCTTTTTTTCACACAACAAGAACTTATTTATATTTTTGAGCGAATTTTCTAGACATGAAATTGTAACAGTTGAGTAGAGCTGCAGCCGTAGACGCTAAGTTTGAATGTTAATGGGAGGCAAAGTTAATACGCTATGTTTTTAAGACAAAAACTTATAACAATGTTGTATTATTCGAGTCTTAAGTACTCTTTACTTGTTTCAAGTAGATTAGTTCACGTGTTGGTCGACGTAATGCGAAAAAGTGTGTATATTCACAGCCTCTTTACGATATTCGAATGTCTTGTCTTTGTCTTTTATGGCATAATTATAAACGTCGTAATTGTACAACTATTTCAAAAAACAATCTTATTTGATTACCAGTATTTATTTAAAGTGATTGAAATAACCAAATGAAACGTGATAAGGCAGTAATAACGTCCTATAAAGCTTTAAGATGTACAACAAATTATAATACATTTGGATTTTTTTTTTTTTTTTTTTGTGGCTGACCTGGCAAGAGAGTTTTCAAATCAGTGCCTAAGATTATGAGTCAAATATCATTCTGAGTCACACCCATACAGTTTCGTCAACAATTAGAATATGTATATTTGTCTTTTAGTTTCGAAAACGTACTTGCAACGTGAATGGCATTTTGCCTCGTGCAAATTACACCTCGTTTTTACCTGTATTTAGTAGAGCTCCAACTAAGAAGGTTAGTATCAACCCTCTCATAGTAAACTTCAAAACTTTTGGCAAATATTGTTTTGCTATGTATCAATAGCTTGAAAAGATTTCCAGGAGATGAGGGAATTCGATAAGTCGACCAGCCTATTTCAGATAAAGCTCTATGAGGTGGCAAACGAGTCTAAAAGCAAAGGTCAAGACGAATAATAAATATCTAAAATGTTGTTTGGGTTTTCATCTACCAATCAAATTGCAAAAAATTAAAAATAAAGGAAAAAATACGACATTATTTCAAAATTTATATGCTAATTAGCTGCCTCAAAGAAGTTGTTGACTCATCCGGAATGGAACGTCTGAACGGATCCAGATTGATGGAATATGGGCCTATTTCAAATTATCATATGACCCGTACGGCCCTGCTCGCGCGCTCTAATAAAACCATTGGAAAAAGTCACGTGATGGGGGCCGGACGGGTTGACGTAAGCGGGCCGGAAAAACCCGTCCGGCCCTGCTCGAATCCGCGCGCTTTCTTTTTCTTAATTATTTTTATTTTCGTGAGGGTCATATGATAAAATGCTTATTGACTGAGTTAGGTCGGGCCGTACGGGAAAATATTTGGCTCTCGGTCATTTGTACGGACCTCGCTGCGCTCGGTCCGTACGACATGACCTCGAGCCAAATATTTTCCCGTACGGCCCTCCCACTCAGTCAATAAGTACATATTATTTTTCCCAGTTCAGACCAGGAGTCACTTCCTAGAGTATAAGTTCTTCGTTTAACGGTTGCGCATACGAAAACACAAGCAAAAAATATCATTCACAATAGAATAAAACGTGGTTGATCGGAAATGCAAAACATTACACCAACAGGAATTAGTAGGATATATCTATTAATGTTGATTCAATTAATATTGATTGTGAGAGAGATTTGGTCTATTAATAACGAATACAATATTTAATCTTTTACTAGTTGCAAGTGCCAATATTTTGGCTATTTAATACTCCAAAATATGTAAAAAGTCAAGTGTTTAAAATCTACACTCTGTTTTAAAAGCACGCGAAAAAAAATGGCAGAAACAAAAGAAAAAGCACGACGCGTAGCGGAATACTTCTTTTAAAACAAACAATGATGAAAAACGCACTGCATATGCTCGGCATTTTGGCTGGAAATTAGTAGATGCGTGTCTTGCTACCAAATACAACCATTGGAGATTTACCGACGTTTGTATCATATGCGAATGTCTCTCGTATTTTTTGACCAGGAAAAGAACTAGAAACGACTAAATAAAGTGTTGTGTTCAAAAGAAAAAAAAAAAAAAAAAAAAAAAAAAAAGAAAAGGAAAAAAACGGTCTCAACTATAAAGATTTGCCAAATGGCGGTAGATCTATAAGTTCATTTCTAAACACGACGTTTCTAAGGAATTTCCTGCCGACCTTGCGAGCATGCGCAATGCGCTTTTTGCAAGTGTCTTCTCGACACATAAATAATGCCGCAGCTAGACTTGCATTCCAACGGACGCTTTGCTGCTCTATAGTAATCTCCATTCTCTGAAACTCAAATACTCAGAAACAAAGAAGTGGTATTCAGTAGAGCGACACGTGGTATAGAATGGGAAGGGTACTATTTTTTAAAGAAATTATTTCTATACAAATATCCAAGATATTAAAAATGTTTATAACCAAAGTAAGCCAGAAAATGGGATTTTGGCAGGATTCAATTTTAATGTTGGGCGATAGGGAATGATCAGATATGTTCAATTATGCAAGCAGACATTATTTTAAGCATATGCTTTGATGACGATTGCTTATATTATTAAGCGCGTTTGTAAATTAATTTTCCTTTATTCTTTCTTGTATCGGTACAAGGTAAGTGATTCTTAATAAACACTTGTGAATACATTTAGCTATATTGAACCTTGAAGCTATCGTTGGGTTAATCTATGGTAAGGGCCTGGCTAACTCTTAGATCGAACCCTGAAACAATCTCTGGGTTGATTTAAGTCAGAGCATGACTCGCAGATCGCACTATAGAACGACCTCTTGGCCGATGTAAGTTAAGACATGGCTAACTCTCCGATCGATTTAAAATATTTAACGAGTAGGTTTTGCAGAGTAATGAAAAATGAAATACCCGGTGGAAAAATATTATCGCATTCAAAGCAGAGAGACCTAACAAATTCTACTCACATGTGGAAGCGAGTCCATGGATCACAGCCGAGATCCGACGGAGTTGAAATGTTATACCACTTGATTCGTATATTTGGTACTGCATACTGACTTCACAGAAAAAGTATAAAGGCCAGCAGATCTCAATGATTTTGGCATTGTTAAATAGTGTGGTTCAAAAGAAATATTACAAATTTGGTTAATAAATGATAAGCAATAGAAGCTTTCGATCCCGTGTTCCCAATTATTTACATTTGATTCTTCCCTTTAAAGCGCCGAAATGTCCATTCCCTAATTTCATATATTCTTATTTTTGGGGTGAGCTAAAACGACTTCTCTTCTTGTTGCTTTCAAAACCAAACTTTATGCATAGTACAAAACGTAACATGAGCGTTTATGTCCTTACAGCTTGCTTTTACCCATTAGAAAGTCTGAAAAATTGTATGTTATCTTCTACTCTTATAATGTCCCTTTTTGGATCCTCTATCCTCTTTTGCAAGGATGACTGAACTAATGAGCTTTTATCGTGTAATATGTTTTTTTTAAAAGCTTATAGGACAAAACAATAATTTACGATAGCTGGAAAGAGCACTGATGGTTAAGATTCAGTAGAACTGTGAATGAAATAAGTTACTCGTGAAGATGTTATAGAGTACAAACACTATAAGTGTGTAACGTAAATACCACTAAATACTGCTAAATTATGATAATCCTACTGTTTTCTATTGTTTAATTAGCACTATTTACTACTAAATAGTGCAAAGTGTTGCACACTTTTAGTGTTTGTACTCTGTTAGGAAATGTTAATTTTATAAGAAAAGCTTTTCTATGAATGCAACAAAGTCTCCAACGATTTTTTTAACGCAACATTCCCATTTTTTTAAACTCATATCTTCACAATTTTTAAACTTAATTTCTTCAAACTTCACAGTCTAATTTTAACATGCTTCCCCCAGCTGCTGTAATTATTTTTCTTTCCTCTGAGTTTTGGAATTACACGCTTATAGCTCATTATTATAAGTTTCTAGCTTTTAAAACTTGGCACGAAAATTATTTGCTTTTCTAACTCCGCTAGAGTCTGTTGTTTTCGCGTTTTGCAAGCAGGGAACTATTCTGATTCGAGCTTCTTAGCTAATCAAATATATAATATTATCATTTACATTATTATAATATATTATAATGTACCCAGGATATTCACATGCCACAACATTAATTTCAAGAATGGCTTTCTATCATTATCTTGCACTGTATTTTTCTGTTCAAAATACATCTGAATTTACAGCTACAGGGAAATAGTTTAGTTTATAACTGCGCCATTGGCTTTTCTTTTGATTTTCTTTTTTTTTTTTTTTTTTTTTTTTTTTTTGAAAAACCCTCGATTATTATTATTATTATTATCATATTATTATATTATAATATCATCATCATCATCATCTTCATCATAACAATAATAACAACAATAATAACGGCAATAATAATAATGATTGGACTCGGTAAACTAAGGATTGTGTAAGCAAAATTTAAGCAAATTGTAAATAAAGATAATAATAATGATGATGATGATGATGATAATAATATTATAATATGATAATATAATAATAATAATAATAATAATAATAATAATCGAGGGTTTTTTCTACGGGTTCTCAGGTTTTTCTCCCTCCACAAAAATCTACTTTCAAAATCTAATTCGATCTTGGACGAGAGTCACAGGTTTGATAACCACTAGCGATTATTAATAAATGATACCTTCCAATGATCAGTAAGATTTAATTATCTGTTTTAATTTAAATGGCGTCTTTTTTAGATGCATCTCATTCAGGCACTAGCCTTGCTCGTGGTATGTTTCCATTCTGGTGTATTTGCAGCATCAGGTAAGTTAAAATTAACATTTGATTTTTCTAGAGATTGTCTCTATAAAGATAAATTGCAGTCATGTTTGTGAGCCGAAATATTAAAAAAAAAAATCTTCGAAAAATGAAATATTTTGTCATGCAGAAGCATTCCTGCTCTAAGACGTGGCTGCCCTGATACCGGAAGTGCCAACTGATGATATTTAAACCCATTAGCCTTTCCTTAATTGAGGAAGGGACTCGAAGCAAGTGTTGAAATATTAACTTGATTACATTTGAATTTGAGTTTGAGAATGTTTGGGTAAATACTGACTCATTAGAAGGCTTTAAACAAAACGTAAACATAAGAGAGAATGTATTGTTTTTGTTAACGCTGTCCTAAAACCCCTTACATTCTCTCTTAGATTCAGTGGCGGATCCAGAACTTTAAGAGGGGGGGGGGGGGTTCATTTTTGCAAATCTCGGCACAACAATAACGTTCTCTTGCAACATCGTTTTTCTCATGAGGCACATCACTGGCCTAGGGGCGCTCCTGATAAGGATAACCTATCCACCAGTTCCATTTCATATTAAATCTCATGAGTTAGTACCATACTTTTATTTATTTATTAAAAAAAATATATAAAAAGTACCACCCGGTGGGGGGTTCATTTGCAACCAATGATCCCCCCCCCCTACCAAATCCGCCACAGAGATTTGCGACTTTTATATTAACTGTTCGCTATTCAGTAGGTATTCGTTCAAACATGCTTTATTGCAAACTTAAAAGCCTGCAGCTTAAGTTCGCAGTAACGAAAATCGCAGTAGCCTTTTTTTCCCTTTTGTTAAAGAATGGGAAGCTCTTGGTTGCTTCAAGGACGGCCACCCGAGAACCATGCCTCACTTCTTGGGAAAAGTTCATTATAATCCTTCAAATCCGGGTTATAAACTCATGTTTGATCAGTGCAGTAAAAAAGCAGAAGACCATGGTTACACTTATTTTGGGGTTCAGAATATAAAAGAATGTTGGGGATCAAAGAATGCAATGGAAACGTACGATGATCTAGGATGTGATGATAACTGTAGAGTAGACGACGAAGGGTACGGCACCGGTGGCAAATGGTCGAACTTTGTCTATCGAGTGAAAAAAGGTGCGTTCTTATTGGCCATCGTTATTTATGAAATAACTGTTATGAATCTCGCGTTATGATTGGTTGAGAGCGCTTCCTTTATAAGAGCACAAAGCACGCGCTCGCACCTTATTTCAGTTGCGTAATTCTTATCCAAAATAACGGTTATCGTATTTTTTATTTTATAAAAGAAATAAAAAAACTTGCTTGCTGTGCTGTGCTGTGTGCAGTTATAAAACACTTGGGGATTGACAGAACAATCGAGAAGTGCCAAGCAGCACTCCGCTACGCGTCGTGTTTCTCCTAACACTTATCTCGTGTTAAGTTAACTACGCGTGTTTTATATATGCACAATGCACTCGCGCGAGCTTTGTATTTCCAAAATAAGGTGGTCCATAAAGGATTGATTGCACGGAGCAATTTTTTGCAACTTGTCTAGCAATACTTTTGCGACACAAGGTGCAGGAGGGTTTACACGGTGCCACTTTGACACAATCGTTTCCAAAAGAAGAAACAAAATGTTACTGTTGTTTTTACTTGTTTCGCAACGTTTTTCGTTTTCAAATTGCGCTGTAGGTTACATGATGCAACGTTCCATGCAAATTGTGTCGCGTTGCATAACAAGTTGCAAATAAAATTGCTTTGTGTAGTCGCACCTTAAGGGACATACAGCAAGCTGTTGATGCAGATAACAAAGTAGCTGCTGCATGTTGGACTCACGAGTTGCTGCAAAAAAGAAAAGTTTTTGCTGTTAAAACGAATGAAATTGCTGCATGCTAAACAAGTAGATGTAAGTAACAAACGAGTAATTTGCTGCAAAAAATAAGAAACGAGTTGCTGCAAACAAGCAACGAGTTGCTACAAATAAGAAAGGTTGCTGCAAATAAGAAACGAGTTGCGGCAAATAAGAAACGAGTTGCTACAAATAAGAAAGGTTGCTGCAAATAAGAAACGAGTTGCGGCAAATAAGAAAGGAGCCGTGAACGAACAATCGCCATAAATAAATATAATCGTTGTAAATTATTTCCCAAGGCCATATTTAATAAGTCGGATCTAACATTCCACAGACTTACTCATAATCAACTTACACGTAACTTATGCACGCAGACCTCAGTTCATTTTCTCGTTTGTGTTTTATAACTAAAAACTCGCTCATCTGCACAGGCTTAGCCTTACTTAATAGTAAATCATTTGCAAACATCAACTGTAATGTAAAGAATGTGCAAGTTGGATCAGTGATACTTGTTGCTTTGAAACCAAAATGACTATTGATAATATAGATAAATAACTTACTTTTTGTGATGCTTGTGCTTGTGCTTGCGTTTCTCATTGTTTGTATGGAGTCTTATGCTTGCGCTTGGGATTATGCATGCGTAGCTAATGAAAATCAGGCTTTATAAACGAACATAAGCCTATGGAAACTGAGTGTGGTCTTAAAAGCAGCGGTAACTGGCTTATTCCGTTTTATTGTTCAGATTGGACAGAATGTTCCAGAGATGTGTGCTTGCAGTACGAAATCGTTCTAAAGAAGCTCTATGGTGCAAAGTGTCCGGAGTACAACAAAGAGGTTTACGTGGATAAAGAAATAACTAAGCCGTGTGAAAACAAGGATAAATGTGTTGGTATGTATACCAATGAACTCCATCATAATCCCTGAAGATTGTTGATTGTGCCGAAGACTCAAAAATATTCCTTGCACCAACACCCTGCTCCAGCAAACGGTGGGGAAGAATGTGAAGGAGACGCTAAGGAAACAAAAGCTTGCAACAGTGAGCCTTGTAGACGTCTATACGTTTTAGTAACTTTTTTTTTCGGTGACGTGCAATAAGATTTAACTGACGGGAAAAAAAAGTTAAATAGTCTTCTTCACGGTTTACCTGCCATATTTAATAAATTATATCAATTTGGTTAACATGGAGGTAACTTGGCAGTAGAATTCAAATCACCGCCAGGATATCCCCAAGGTAACCACGTATACTAAAGAGTTAAGATTGTACCACCGTTTACTCTTTTGTGATTCTCTCTCTGTACATAGTTGATGGTGGCTGGAGTGACTTCTCTCACTGGTCCGACTGTACGAAAACCTGTGGTGGTGGAACGAAAGAGAGAACTCGTTCCTGTACCAATCCTGCTCCATCATTCGATGGAAAAGACTGTGAAGGAGTTGCCAAGGAAACCAACGCTTGCAACAGCGAGCCTTGTCGCCCACGTCTATCTTATCTTACAAGTAATGGTTAGTTAGTTTTAGGAACCAATGCAAAGTTACTATGATTGAATAAGGGCCGTGACAACCTAGATAAGCGAGGCAGTTGCTGTGTTAAAATCATGGCCAAAAGATTTCCCCTCAAAACTCTTGAACTCCTAGTGCTACACAGTTTATCCTCAACTGGAAATTCATAGTCTTTTAATTGTTTATCTGCAGGTCCTTCTATCCAATGCTACCAGTGTATCGGAAAAGATTGCACTGCTACCAGCAACTGCTCCTCAAGGTTCGATGCCTGTGCCTTCGTCCACATACATGGGGAAGCATACGCTCGCTTCTGCAGTACAAAAGACAAATGTGACGAAGCAGCTTTTGAATGTGAGAAGACCAAGGAGTGTGCTGTGAAATGCTGCCAGACGGACCTTTGCAATAAAGAAGGTCCGATGGCACATCCAAGTGGAGGTGCTACCATCATCGGTTCTAAGGCTTTCATCTCTGTCCCTCTTGTTGTAGGGATTTTGTCCTACTTTATAATGTCGTGATCATAACGTAAATGAAAGAGGCTTCTCGACAGCCTTGAAGTAAGAAGGATTTAATGTGCTTACTTAAATAGACATCACAGCAACCAAATAAACACATATTATAAACATATTGGAAAAACGTTATAAGAATAAAAAGATAGATTAAAAAAGCGGCTTATTGGGAACATAAATGTATTGATTGACAGGTGCAATATCAGTGCTTATAGCCCACATTCGAGATATGCTTCGCTTGTCATACACAAAAGATTCAATGCGAGGCTTCGTGCATAATGATCAGTGATTCGTGAAAAGGGAAAAAATAATTTAATTTAGCACGTAGCCTCGTATTGAAACTTTTGTGCGTGACAATCGAAGTATATCTCGGAGGTGGGCTATTGATCGGTCTATTGCGCTATCGTAACTATAGAGGTTTTGCACCACCACGTAACGGCAGCCATCTTAAATGGCAGTAACAATACAATCGTTTTACATAAGAAAGATATCAATTACCAAGAGCAAAGGCTTTTATTGTTCTGCCATCTATCCACAGGAAGCCCAAGCAGTATTATGGGATGGGCACGTAATGGTGTGCAAAACCTCTATTATATTTGCGCTATTTATTTTTATTTATAACAGAAAATTAGGGGTTATCCCAGGTTTCCCAGTATTAAAAACTAACCTTTTGGGCCATGACTGTTTTGAGTTTCAAGTCATGTAAAAAATAAGGCCAAACAAAACATCGCAAACTGATCGAAGTTGTACAACGTGGAGCAACAAAGTTTATCTTAAAATATCCTGAGAACATGTCCTACCCCGAAAGACTCTCATGTTCAACTTTTAGAACACAGACGAGAAATAACTGACCTGGTTATGCTGTATAAAATAAGGAAGGGGTTAATAGACACCGATCTCAAACAACATCTGCTTCATGCTACATCCTGCTACAGAAAACGCAACTTCGACAAAAAGAAAAAAATATTCAATTGATAGTTTTTAACCATTCCCAAGAGAATTAAATAACAAAAGACACGGCGGCCATGTTGAAGGATATAACAAAAGAATTCATTGACAATTCTTTTGTTAAGTTCCTCCAACATGGCCGCCGTGAAAACCATCAATTGGCACACCACAAACAAACCTACTACAGATCATCATTTCTGCCAAGAACTGTAGAACTCTGGAACGGTCTTTCCAGTGAAATGAAACCAACGCCGTCGTCGCTGATAAAATTTAGACAGTATATTCTCAATTACTATTATCAGACACTACCCTCATACCAGCCACCACAGTGATGTACGTGCTATAAATCAATTGAATTTTCTTATCGATCGCTAAAGTATCTTGTAGTTTTTTCCATATCCAGTTAAATTCAAATTCAGCATTATCACTGCAAAATGATTTCTTGGTATTATTTTTTACTGTTACAATAGCGACGGAGAGGATGTCAATTGGGACACAAGTCTTGGTTCCTCCTCGTGTCACACTTTTATCGTCTATAATCCTCGTAGTCTTGCTTCTTACTGTCTCATGATCTACATACATTTTTTATCGTACTTTATAATTGTATTTAATATGATTACTTAGCAATAATTAGCTCCCATCTGAATCGTAAATAGAGTGACAAATAAGTAAATAAAGTAAATAAATAAATGCTAATGACTCACAGATCAATAACAACCTCCGAGGGGCTGATCGAAGTACTCAGGGTTTAGTGTGACATGCTTGCATGTGGCTAAAAACGGTATCGATTAGATTTAATTAACAATCCAAATTTCAATGGTCCATAACCTTTTGTAAGATAATAAATTGATATGTCAATATAACTTATTCGTTTCACAGACCAAGTAAAATGATATCTAATGCATTCACCAATCCATGTCAGCTGAATCGATTTAATCTCAGTATGGAATATTTTTTCTATTGTTTATCTGATGAAAAGGATTTCTGCGCCATTTCATCGCTAGAACAATCGGGTTTGACATTCTTTATGAAGATCTAGTTTTAGATGGATACTTTTGTAATTGAAACAAGCGATAGAAAAACTCTTTAAAAAATTAAACGATCGCTCTACGCTAACCATCTATTCTTCCTGTTATTGTATATATTTCTTTCCTTTCTTGTTATTTTCTTTCTTTGTTTTACTACTCCGAAGGTTTTATGGATGGATGCCTTCATTCCTTATTAGCATCTCTGACCTAGCCATCAATGTAGAACTCGGAGCAGATCACGAAAACACACGTACTAAGATCGGAATGCTATTAGAAAAATCATATTCTTTTATTTCCACAGTGACAAGTTTCAGAAAATTTGAAGAAAAATTATAATGGATAGAAGAATCACGCAACTTTTATGAATGTCTCCACGGCACGAAGTATAAGAAAAAACACAAGCCACGGTAATCATGAAAATGAAAGCAGCGATTGTATTTCTTATTTCGTTCACGATTTCCGTGACCATTGGTAAGTTACTGAACATGTATATTATTGTTGTTCTTGATAACTTTAATGATCAAATTTAAACTAATATGTTTTATAAATTTGATTTAAACTTCAAATATAAACCTACTTTTCAGTTTTATCCAAATTTCTTTTCTTATGATCAATATATTGTAAAGCGTTGTTGAAGCCATGCGATATTGACGCTATATAAAATACTCTTTATTATCATTATTATTATTATTACTATTATTATTGTTATCACTCCTAGATAGGCAAAATGCAGAATCATCAATCAATAGTTTAGCTAATATTGGATCACTATGGATTATTATGATCGTGAAAATTCACGTACGTTAAAGACAATATCTCTAAAATGTAACACATCGCGCACCTTAAATATTTGCGTATCTTGCTGCAATTAACTTCTGCTTTTAACAATTATTATTTATTGTCTGACGTATATATTTACTTCTTCTCATAATCAAATTTAATTTTTCTTCAGTTAAAGTAAAATTAAAGCACGCCAAAATAAATTTTATTCCCTCGGAAAGTGCTCTCTTAGCCAAAAGAGTTTAGGAGAATTTAGAGGTTTTGGAAAGTAAGTTTACGAATTTTATTAACATGATTTCATCTTGTCTTTCGCTCTTGATATAACACTCGTAAATCAGATTTTTGATGTTAATAATGGCTTCTCTTCCAAATATGTATTGCGCAGAAGTTCGCTGTCAGTTTATTCCTTGATACGAGAGTTTTTAAACCTATATCTTTGAGCTTTTCTTTGCTGTGCGAAAAAAATCGAACAACAAATTTTAGATTTTGTCTAGTCAATCCTGTGTTAGCATCTTAAACTACCTTGCTAGGTGTGTTAAATTTAACTCACGATTTAATCCTAGATGATCACTAAGCGTGCGTTGAACCACGGAATCTATTTCCAGATTAAAATTTAAACTTCGATTACGCTTTTCAATCCTAGATTAGTGCTAGCAAAAGAAAATATTTTAGATACAGAAAATACTTTAGATACAGACAAAACAATAAGCCATATTTCCTTATGCACAAAAAAAAAAACAAAAACAAAAACAAAAAAAAAACAAAAACAAAAAACGGTATAATGAATAATAAAAAAAAAATATTATATTAATTTGAAAATTGTCAAGCGAAGTTTTCAGAGCATGACTGAAATTGCGTGCTTGATAGGTATGCGTACGATGACGTCATTTGTTTTGATCAAGAACGTGAAATTCTTGGATATTCAAGCAATAAACGAACAAACGTCAAAAGTGGCAAGATCCTATCGCTTTAGAAGATATACGAGAATTTGAGGACAAATCTCTTGATGGTTTCCAAGTTAACGTTGTGAAATTTGACAGTAAATGTATGTTGGTTGGCAAGATGTTGTATGTTGCCAACCAACCTACATTTACTAAAATTTATCAACTTTAATTTATTATAACTCCTGAACTAATGAAGCAACTGCGCTCAAATTGATAAATATTATCAACAGTTATGACTTCTTTATATTTCTTAAGTACAATCGTTTATGGTTCAAAAGTTGATTTTTGGAAATGTAAATAGTGCGCCCTCCTGTTTTATGTATTTTATGTTTTTGTTATCGGAATTAACCGGAAGTGACCTTTACGTTAGGACACGTTTCTGTGTTATGCGTGGGGGCGACAGAGAAAGGAAGGAAGGAAGGGAGGGAGGGATTGAGGGAGGGAGGGAGGGAGGGAGGAAAGAAAGAAAGAAAGAAAGAAAGAAAGAAAGAATTGAATGTATTAATATCTCGCACATTTCTCTTACATTTCCAGACGTCAATGCCATCAGTTGCTATCAGTGTTCTGCGACTATTAATTGTGAGTCCAAAGACACAGAATGCCCTGAAGATCAAAACGCCTGCCAAAAGAAAATCCAAGGGAGATTAATCGAAAAAAGTTGCAATATTCTCAGCGCATGCTTCGAAGAGCAAAATAAGTGCAAGAATGGAACGTGCCAAGTTTTCTGCTGTCGAGATGATTACTGTAATGCTTCATCTTCTATATACATAAATGAGGCATATGTTGGAATCCTTACGACTTCATTGGCTTTGATAGTCAATGTTATCATCAGGGACCACGGAACGTAATTTTCACGACTCATTTTGGAACTGATGATATATTTCTTTGTAATCAAATATGGTCTTTGCTGCAACGATTGTATTTCTTTATTCTAACAAAACATAGTTTTCTATATTTTTTCATTCAATGCCTTTCGAGGACATTATCACATTAGGCAAAAGAGCAAGTCTTGTAAATAAAGATATTTTGAAAGACTTCAGATTCCTGGGGGGAGGGGGGGGGGGGGCTCTATTGCTGTGCCTCTATTCTAATCTAAAAATTAGTTAGCAACTACTTTTTGATTGGCAAAGAACTCTTTGGCAGGACCGCAGACAGCATTGACACACATAGGACATCTCAGCGTCATCTGGCGAGAACATGGTTGGTTAGAATGTAGATGGTCTAGTACGATGTCAGCCATTGCCTGGGAATGATAGAAAGAAATTATGAAAACTTATTTACTTTTTCAATAGACCTTATTCGTGGTGTGACAATGTTTTCCCAATTCAGCGTGACAAACCTCTGGGGGAATGAAGAGCTATTGTTTTGAAACTCGTCGGGATAACATCGTTATTCCTTTCGTATCCTTTGGGATACTCATGAATTTTTCGAAGAGTAAAAACAAAATGAATCTCCTGGAGGTTCGTCATCCTGAATTGCGAAAACATTGTCACACAACGAATAAGGTCTATTGGGTACTACATTGAAATGTGTGGAGTGAAGCGTGGTGGACTGGAATGGAGTTCGATGAAGTGAATTACAATAAGTGAAGTAACATGGCGTGAGTAGAATAGAGCTGAGGGCAGCGGAGTCCCGGGGGGGTACTCCTATATTTGAACTATGATCCGCTGGGCAGGGTATGGTTTCTCGAGGTTCTTGTCATAAACAGGGTATGCGATTTCACTCAAGGTCCAAGTTCTTCCTGAGTTTCTTGTCATATTCTACTTTCGTATTGACCGAAACTGGTTATCATAGTTGTAAAAAAAACCATACGCGAGATAACATGATAATTGAAACAGGAATTCAGTGCAATAAATTATATCTTTTGTCATAAGCTGGGTCTACAAGTTTGATTTCTTTTGTTGTCATAAACAGGGTACCCTTTCAGAATCCCAGCGAAACACCCCTACCCAAATTCTGGCGAAGTAACCCCCCGGGGAGCGGAGTATGGACAATATTATTCTATTTACGACGGTCCCACTGTACTCCTGATTGAGAAACAGAGAAGTAAACCCGGCAAAGCTCTACAAAGAACCAAAACAGCAAGACAATAATAAAATACGAAAAGTGCACTGGAACAGCGCTCGGCAATGGCAGTATTGAATCAAAGTGATTATGGTAATCAATGGTTTCTCAGACATGCATAAAGTGTGACCGCCGTGAATATAACATTTTCGTGATACTTAACCTGGATAAATGTTGGATTATCATTCAGCGAATCAGCTCTTCTTATATGTTCAATTCCAGCCTAAGAAAGGATTGACTAAAAGTAAATATAGTGCAGCACTTCATATCATGTTTGCGGTGATTTGTGTCTTGAAATGGCGGAGCCCACTTGAAAACTTCCCGTGCGTAAAGCTTGTCTCCCATCGCCGCTTCGCTACTAAAGGATTCACCAAATGTCATTTCTCTTAAAACTGGTCTGCCAATGCCATTTCACACATGTTTCAACATTTCAACTTTCAAAAGCGCCTTCAATTGATGGTTTTTACGTCGGCCATGTTGGAGAAATTTAACAAAAGAATTGTCAATGAATTCTTTTGTTATATCCTCCAACATGGCCGCCGTGTTTTTCGTTATTTGATTTTTTTGGGAATGGTTGAAAACCATCAATTAGGAGAAGTTTATGCCACAGAACTTAAGTTGAATATTCGC
Organism: Actinia tenebrosa; assembly: GCF_029948245.1. Classification (NCBI taxonomy): domain Eukaryota; kingdom Metazoa; phylum Cnidaria; class Anthozoa; order Actiniaria; family Actiniidae; genus Actinia; species Actinia tenebrosa. The sequence goes on along the minus strand of NW_028292571.1, from coordinate 10,207,637 downwards.
CTCATGAGATAAATCCCATCTTGTGCAAATGGGCCTCCTGTGTGGCATCGCCCCTAGTCTTCTCTCTTTTGTTTGCCACAGGAACCCCAAAATATAAGAGTTGTCTGCGGAGGATGCCCTGCAGGAATCGAACCCATATCGCATAAAATATATTATCATATGACACGTACGGCCCTGCTCGCGCGCTCTAATAAAACCATTGGAAAAAAGTCACGTGATCGGGGCAGGATGGGTTGACGTAAGCGTGCCGGAAAAACCCGTCCGGCTCTGCTCGAATCCGCGCGCTTTCTTTTTTTTAATTATTTTTATTTTCGTGAGGGTCGCTGCGCTCGGTCCGTACGGCATCACCTCGAGCCAAATATTTTCCCGTACGGCCCTCCCACTCAGTCAATAAGTACATAATAATCAGGTCAATTTACCTCTTTAGCTACATCTTGAGCATATTCTATGTCTAGTTCATGGAGTGTCTCGATGTGATCTGATGTGAATGCTATTGGTACAAGGAGTAAGCTCTTCTTGCCATTCTTTGCCAGACCTTTTATTGCATCCTCAGTTTGTGGACCCAACCAGGGTAGCGGTCCAACCTGAAAATAAACGAAAAAAGGATATTCTTCTTAATATCCATATGATGTCAAAGCCGCCATCTTGGAGAAATTTAACAAAAAAAAAAAAGTTAATTAATTATGGTGATACATGTAAATCATCCCCATGTATATTTTATTTAATATTCTTTGTATGCGCATGACGCCAAAGCCGCCACCATGGAGGAAGTTTAAAAAAAACTTGTCAATGAATTATTTTGCTATATCATCCACCGTGTCTTTTGCTATTTCACTCCCAGCAATTCAACCCTTTCTAATCAAGTCTTTACTTGGCTAACACGAAATTTCTGTTAGTTAAAAGAAAGGTTTCACTAATAACTTAATGTGAGGTCAAGCATAGAGAGTAGACTATGTCGTTTGACTACTGATTGACAAGGATATTGACAGATTCAAGATATTCATTCAACAAATTGATACCAAGCAATAGAATACTCTCTGGTTGATAGCACAATATGACATACAGTGTTTTATTGCCATTGTAGGCTGGTAATAAAATTCATGAGAATTTCATTTAGCTGATTGATACCAAGCAATATAATGCTATCTGTTTAATAGCAAAGACGGGCAGCGTTTTCTCGTCGTTGTAGGCTGGTAATGAGATTCTTTGGAGGATTCATTCAGCTGATTTGATCCCAAGCAATAGAATGCCCTCTGTTTAATAGCAAATGAATGGCAGAATTTTTTTGTCATTGTAGGCTGATTGAGAGACTGAGTTTCAAGTCAATTTAAGTTCCAGTAACTAACCTTGGATTGCCAAACAAGTCGATATGGATGTGAGAAATTTAGTGCCTCCATGACTCTCTGGACAGTAGCGGCAACTTCTTGTGGATAGGGATCGCCCCTGTTGACAACCTAGAACATATTCAACAACAAAAAATATTACTGGATTAGTCAAAGCCAACTACCGGCCTATCATCAATGCTGTGGGAGGGAAGGCTGGAGGGAGGGAAGGATGGATGGATGGATAAAGGAAGGAAGGAAGGAACAAATAAAGAATGATGAATTTAAAAAAAAATGGATTCATTTGAAAGCGAGTGAAAGCATAGAAATGCCACGCCCAATTCATTAATTTTATTTATGAATATTATTTTGAGCTTGGCCTTTAGAACTGGTACTCACCGACATTGGAAGGGAATGAGCAGAGAATAAAATGATCACATCTCTGCGCACATCTTCAGGAAACTGTTCTAGCTCTGACTTGATGTTGTCTGTAAAAGTCTGAAACACACAACAACAACAATAAAATCCATTAAAAGGGATAATGCTAATAGACGAATAGAATCTCAGCCAATCAGAGAGCAGGATCTGTGATACACCATTAGAAGGTTCAGACGAACTTAAGTATTATAATTATATAGTCACAGGTTCTATTCTTAATTGGCCATTAGATGGATGACAGGGGAAATGGGTCGACTTGGCATTGCAGTGCAGTGTGGGATTGTTTGTGTTTTTGACCAATGTATGACCGGGGAGCTCCAAGTTAACAATATCTGTAAATCATCTTACTTTCATTTGAGGAATCTGTCAACTATCAGGAAATACTTAACCTCTCATGCTGCTCAGTCGGTTATCCATGCTCTTATTTCTTCTAAACTAGACTACTGTAATGCTCTACTTTATGGACTTCCTAAATATGTCGTGGAGAGGCTGCAACGCATTCAGAACTCTGCTGCTCGTGTTGTCACCTTCACCAGGAAATTTGACCACATCACTCCTGTGTTGGTTGACCTGCACTGGTTGCCAGTATACTACAGAGTAATTTTCAAGATGCTGTTGCTGACCTACAAGGCCTTACATGGCCTTGCCCCAACATATCTGTCTGATCTTCTGTGCTATCGTTCTTCTTCTTATGCTCTCCGATCTATCTCCAACAAACTTCTGGTTGAACCTAAAGCTAGGCGTACTACGTATGGTTTCAGGTCATTTTCCTTTGCTGCTCCCAGATTATGGAATAGGCTCCTTTTTGAGATTCGCTCTTGTACTACTGTTGCTTCCTTTAAAAGTAAGCTTAAAACTTATTTATTTACTTTATTCCTTAATAATAGGAAATATATTTAGATCTCTTTTGTTTGATTCATTTCCCGTTTTTATGCATATTGCCTTTAGGCTTTTAAGATAAGTTTTTCCTTTTATAATTAGATTTACTTATTAATATTTTAAATACGTAGCATTGTAAATATTGTAAATACATATATATAATTTATGCATATATTCCTGTTGTAAAGCGCCTTGGACATGCTCATGGATATGAGCGCTATATAAATAAACTTTATTATTATATTATTATTGTTTGCGGGAACATATTTTCAAGATGGTGGCTATCACATCCTATAAAATGGCCACAAAATGCACTGCAATATCAACTCAATCCAGTCCTTTCCTCGATCAATGAATAGCTAATACCTATATAAGTCCTGTACGCTTAGGCCATGACTATTTATTGTGCTCCATGCCATCTCATATTCACTTGATCTCTTACTGTAATTTCTAAATAATGCATTAATACCTTTACAAGTCCTGGGTGTGTAGGCCATCTATCTATTGTACTCCATGTCATCTTAGATTCACTCGATCTCTTATTATAATGTCTAAATATTGCATTAATACTGCTTCCAGTGGTTGAACAAGAATACTGTGGGTATTGAGTGAAAGCAATGGCTCTCTCAATACCATCTCTGAAAAAAACAAACAAAGACAATGTTTTTTAAGCATTTGGATTTTCACTGCCACCAGTCAAAAATATGAAAGATACTGACTGATTAGGTTTGATTGTCATGGCCGCAAAAAAAACAAATTTCAACGTGCAGCTTGCAGACACAAAGGTTGCATGTTTATAAAAATTGCAGTAACATACACATGTCGAAGGCTATTTCCTCATGCAGCCAATCAGAATGTCCTATTGGTTCTAGGTTACCAAAAATCAGAGGCACAAAGTTGCATATACAGAGGGTACATATACTTGTTAATAACATACTTTTCCATCTGTTCTATGGTATCTTCAGTCAGCGGTTTGGCATATCTAAAGCCAACATAATACTTGTGAGGAGCTGAGGAGACAGAGAGAGAAACATGAGCTCTAATCAATAAAAAAATGTACATTATATTGGAGATATTGAAAACTGGACAATCGAGGCTTTGCACCATAACGTGATGGCAGCCATTGCAGGATGGAGGCAGGAACAATTGACAGCAGAAGGACTCTCCTGTTGTGCCTCCTGTCATGGCTGCCATTACATGATTGTGCAAAGCCTCTATACAGTCTGTACTGCATGATTATTCGTTTATTCATGATTCATTCTTTTTATTCATTAATTCTTATTGCGGCTATTTCATTTGTTAAATAATTCAAATTTATTTATTAATTCAATACTAGTTTCTAGTTCTTCCTGCAAATGCCTCAGTCTTGGTTGTACGTTATAATATAGTCATATTCGGTCATCAACGTGGCATTTTAATCAACTTGTATTGTTCTGTTGTACGTACATTCATCCTTCAATGATTTACAGTAATAACTTAGTTCATTCATCAAATTATTTATATATATATTTATATTTATTTATATATTCATTTATATATTCATTTATATATATATTTAAAACACTCATTAATAATTCATAAGCTTATGGTCCAATTGGAGCCACCATACACGTCACGTGCATGAACCTTTATACCCGATAAAGTCCTCTTCATTAGTATTCAAGTGATTTTATATAAAGACACATGTGTCTTTATATAAAGACACGTGATCTTTATATAAAGACCACTCGAATACTATGAGGATGACTTCATCAGGGATGAAGTGTGCATCCAAGTTTAGATGAAGACATAGAGCTTCATCAAGGTCATAGTCAACCCTAAAGATCTTTGACTAACATGCCTGTCTTTGCCTAGGCACGCAATATCCAACGTGTGGGAGCTTCTATTGAATCTGGTTGCGCATGCCCATGACTTCAAATCTCTATCGAAGTATAAAAATCCATGTTCGTGATGTGTATAGTGGCTCCAGTTGAACTAAAATCTTATAAATTGTTCATGAGTGTTTTAAGCAGTTCAAAAAACTCGTAGATCGTGTTTTATCAGGTATAAAAGCACGAGGCATAGCCTCGTGCTTTTATACCTGATAAAACACGATCTACGAGTTTTTTAAACACTACATATTCATTTGTTTATTTATTTATTTATTTATTTCATTCTTTCTTTCTTTCTTTCTTTACTTATTTACTTATTTCACAAATTTATCAATTCACTCAGTTTGTTTGTTCATTTGCTCTTTTGCTCATTCATGCAGGCAGTCAGTCAATCATTTATTCACTTGAATGTATTGAGATCACAAAATGTCTTGATTTCATTAATTCATTAAATTTGTTCACCCATTCTTTTTTTCAGTAATGATAAAAGGGTAAATTATTCACTGTGAAAAGATGACATTTCAGAATGACGCTAGTCCTTCGTCTGAGTAAAAGTCTTTTCATCTTTTCACGGTGTAAAATTTACCCTTTTTTCTTTTTTCATTGAAATAACAAAAATATTTACCTGTACTAGGCGACATTTTATCTAACAGCTCCACCATCCCTTGGCCCTGTTTCTCAGTCCACATCTTGATGGGAGATCCTCCACCTATCTTACTGTACTGCTCTTGAATCTTGGGTGTTCTTCTCTTGGCGATCCATGGAGCAAGTTGACTGCATATATCAATAGACCATTTCAGCTTAAAGTGCAGGGAGAATGAGCATGGCATAATGCTAAAATTAACCCCCATCTCTCACCTCTGAGGTCCAGAGTTTGATGCTCAGTTACCCAATCTGGATGAGTCGGTTGGTTTCTTTCACGGGGAGGGGGGGGGGGGGGTACTCCCCTATAGTTGCTATACGGGTGTGCCGCCAAACAGGGTATGGTTTTCAGTGATTCTACTCTGGAACAGGATATATCAAATCGCGTTCGCTCTGGGACAGGGTATATGAACTCATGCTCTCTCCTCTCTGGAACAGGGTATCTATTTTTGCAATACCGGAAAAGGGTATGGTTTTCAGCAATCTTGCTCTGGAACAGGGTATGAATTTCAGTGATTTTACTCAGACTGGAACAGGGTCAGGGTTCAGAGGACTCAGGGGTACATCCCTACCCTAAACAGGAAAGAGGGTTTCTTTTTGACTCAGACTAAGGGTTTAGTGCTAGTACACTTCTCTTCATTGTGGTAACTTTGCATGTACTTAAAAGTCTAAGAATCCCTTTACAGTAAAATTTTGCCTTGCAGACACCCTGACATTATGGACACTCAGTATAGTTAAGGGAGAAAAATCCCAGGCCAAAATGCTTATAAAGAAATGACTGTTGTAATTAATTATCCCTATTGCAGTTGTTTGCTAAATATTATGAACACCAAATGATGGCCCAGTGTGTGGGTGTCTGCTAGCTGTAAAGAGAGTTGACTTTATTATAATAATTACTTTTGTGCAGGTAGTGGAATCAAGTCTTTGTCCATAAAAAGTCGAAGTAGGAAGTCATGAACATCATCTAAATTTTCTGGACCTCCAAGATTGAGAAGCATTATTCCAGTCTTGGGCTTGGCAGTGCTGTTTGACATGAAAAAAAAACCAATAAATTAAAATTAATGATGGTAATTGAACTGATTGGAGTGCAATTTGGTCTGAAATCAAACGTATAGTTACAAAATGGCACAACAGCATAGCAGGTTCAATTACCACTTAATCATATCCTTTTTGTAATCATACACAAGAAAAAGACACAATAAAGAGTGCAAAATAATCAATTTAATGTAGTAGAAGAACTAAATGCGAACAAAAAAAAACATCTAAAAAATATTTTTCTTTTTTGAGTTTTATTTTGTTTTATTTTATTGTTAAAAATTTTTTTAGGATGCGATTAAGAGCTTCTAAGGATGCAATTTGGGAATTAATCGCACTCCTTTGAATCAATCAGATTGCAGGATTTGGTAGTGATTACAAAGAAGATATGATTAAAATCAAAATTAAGTATATTTTTACAACCACCACTCCCCATATGGTGCTCTCTCATTGGGATCCGTTCAAAATTACAAATAATTTTATAATAAATAGTTATTTCTATAATGTTGATATATGATTTGAACATATTAGTCCATAGCAGCTTTATGCTATAGATAATTGATTTCCATGTTTCAGTCAGGAGCTCAGGGCAGAATAATCATTAAGATATAGTGTCTTGCAGTGTGTAGTTCCAGAAATTAGATCCCCCCCCCACAGAGGAATTTTTTTAAAGACCCTCGCCTACTGCCGGAAATTCCAATTTGTTTTCTATACAAACAATAATGATAATAATAATAATAATAATAATAATAATAACAATAATAATGATAATAATAATAATAATAATAATAGTAGTAGTAGTAATAATAATAAGTGCTAGACATTTCAACTGCACTAGGGTAGCATCGGTGGCGTTCGGTGCTAACGTGTCATCTTTCACCACTGTGAGTCCAACGGGTCGGGTCGCTGGTTCGAGCCCTGCAGTCGCCACATGTGAATTGAGTTTGTTTTGATGTGTTGTTCTCTCCTTTGCTACGAGGGTTTCCTCCCTCCGTAAAAATCAACATGTGAGTTGAGCATTGTGTGGCATAGAATATTAAATGTAGTGGTAGTGCGTGTGAGCGAAAAGTGTCCCAAATTAGTACAAAAGCACTAGAACGATACTATTGGCTATATAAATTCATCAGAATGAATTGTCAACTCAATAGAGATCTTGAAAAACTATTTTTTGTTAACCTGCATCAAGCCCTATTATTAACATGTCATGCTATTGAGTTCCTTATTCATGGCAATCTGACACACCCATATTTCTTTTGTATATATGAAATTAATACTATACTATAAACGGTACTATTAATAAGATCAAATGTCAAATAGCCATGTTATGTAACTGGTGTACATATGAATGCAGTTTCTTTAATATATAATAATATATATTTTAAAGACCTAAAAAACTAACTACTCCTTTAAGAAATGCTATAGAGACCTCAGCTACATGAGTATAGACGTGTTGCAATACTCATAACGAAAACTTAGACAATAATAACGACATATGAGTGCATATACTACGATTACGTAACAGACGGTATAACACTAACTTAACATATTTTTCCACCAAAAGCAGTTTTATAGTCTAATAATGCCCAAAAATATAGCCTAAGAGGTTAGAAAATGTTAGTATAAAGGATTATTTGGTTGAATATTTTACCTGCTCGAGGAAGAGTTTCTTATTGAGCCGTGTCGAGCGTCCTTAAGGACAGACGAAACTATAGCAAGGTTGTTATATGAAGGTGAAAGCTGAAGTCGGCTCCCACAAGCACGAGCTGGAAAAGAAAACAAACTATACCTCTTAATATGCACTAATATATCCCTGCTATGCAATTTTTAAGGTCGGTACTCACAAATTTGGCGTAAAAATAAGGCCATTTTGTGAGCTCTTCTTTACTCTGACTCTTGAAAACCTACTTCGGTATCAGCTACACATGTGACCATTGGGTTACCTGTGGTAAGTCATAAATTTAAAAATAAAAATAAAAACGATAAAATTCTACTTTTTTGAAACTAAAATTTCTAGCATTGTAAATTATGTAAATAGTACAATCTTGATCACAGCTAATGCAAGTAAAAATAAGTTCTTTGGTGTTGTTGGAAATATTGACGTATTGGTATCCCTGTGTTTTTCAGTTTTACCAAATTTAAATTGCTTTAAAAACTAATAATAATAATAATAATAATAATAATAATAATAATAATAATAATAATAATAATAATAATAAAATAGAAAATATATAAAGATAAAGAAAAATAAAAAAAGAGGATATAAAACTGAATTATATTATTAAGAGATTATATAATATATATAAGATAATGCTATTATTATTTTTGTTATGGTATCCCTGTGGTATAGGTGCCACATTTCTCCGCACTTTTTGGCGTCTTTTCATACCAGCTCAAGACTCCAGATTCATTTAAAAAAAATACTTTTCCCTGCGAATGGCGTGCTTTTATGGCTTGATTCTAAAGAAGGTAAGTAAACACTGATACCTATGAGGCAACTATAGCTAGTTTGCGATGTAGTTCTGAATATAACTAAAGTTTTAGCACAGTTCAATGGAAGTTTTTGAGGTTCAAACCCAAGTGTACGATATGTAAAAATTTACGTTTTTTTTGGATAAAGAAAAGTGTTCTAAAAGTAGTCTAAAACAGTTATTTTTTGAAAGAGTACATAATAATCAGTATATTTGTTCGTCCATGAATGTCTTCTTAAAAACATTTTGAACATTTTTACAATAGATCAGCTGTATTTCAGTGAGCCAGTAGAAATATCGGCCATGTGCCAAACACTTCGTTGAGTGATTGTTCTTCTCACTAGTAATATCTCCACGGACTATGTGAAGGCCCGCTGAAATTTTTTAGCCAATTAAAAGCTTTTCATTTATAGCAATGCAAAAAAGTATAAACTATTCTAAATAAAGTAATACATTACGGTAAAAATATTTAACATTGAGGAGAAAAGCCGCACCATCAAAGTTTCTTCAAATAAAGTTCAACTATGTAGCCATCAACTCTATATCAATATTTGGTAAGCTTACCTCAGTTGGAAGTGGACAAATATTTCTTTTTGGTAAATTTTTCGCCATTTAAACTTTAAAATGTTGAAAATATGAAACAAAACTTGCAGATATTACAGCGAAAAAACCTATGAAATTGTCGACCATCTTGAATTTAGTTTGCAAAACCTAGACAAAGGAAGCCCAAAAAATTTAAAACCACAGGGATCCCACGCGAACCACAATATAAATTTGATAGTTTTGATAGATAATCAACTATAAGTCAGTCGACATCGGACAAAAAATCACGAAAATAGCCGAATCAATCCAATCACAATCTAGTATTTTGCTGAGTGTTTTATAAACATATAATAAGTAATAATTCAAATTAGAGAGTTTTAGATTGACGTTCACGGCAAACGTCAGTAACGTCAGTCATCAGTGAAAACTTCTCTTAAATAACTGAAAATGAATCGCAAAAAAATTAAAAGTAGCAGAAAAACAAAAGAATATTTGTTTGTGAAATGAAAGTTTGCAAGAGGTTGAGTAAAATACAGGAAAACGATGAAAACGTGGTCACGTTTGTCGTTTGCGGGAAGGAAAAAAAGTCAATCTAAAACTCTCTAGTGTCATTGCTAAGCTTCAACACTCAACTGCAAGTACTCATAAAGAAGTGACTAAATGCAGCTTAAAAATTCGCGAGCACATCCATACCGGTGAGAAACCATACAGGTGCTTTGTTTCACTTTGTTTAAACTATAGAATTGTAAGTATACTGCGACAAGATATTTAGTGATTAAGTAAAAAGGAATCGCCAAGACAGGAACAGATAAATGAAGGAAAGAAGGAAGGAAAGACGAAAGGAAGAAACTAAATAAATAAATCAGAAAGAAAGATAAATACAGAAAGAAGGAAAGAAACAAAGAAAGAAATTAAACAAGGGTCCAAATAAATACAAATAATGAAACAAACAAACAAAAATGAAACAGAAAGAGAAAAAAAATCTAATCGCTACATCTAAATCTAACCGGAGAGGAAGGGAGTGACGGGTTTGAAGAAGGGCGGGGATACTAGTCGTATCTTTTAGGGTTCCAGATTTGGTACCTCTAGGGGTGTCACTAATAGTCTATCCCAATCTGGAGGCATAATACTGACATACTAACAAATCACTCATGATTGTAAGCTGTACAGCTGATACTTGCTCCTTAATATGTGCTGAGCCCGTAAAGTCCTCCACTGATCTTGTAAAGCGCCATTGAGCTCCTGGAAATGGCGCTATATAAATTCATCCCTTTAAACCTTTTTTACCTTTAATTTGGCTTTCTAGTTTGGTGGAAAATTGAATATTGGTGACACAAATAGCACACCCTTGCCTAATAAAAAAAGGATATTGACTACGAGCTTGCTAGACGTAGAAGGCGACTTCAGGCTGCTGAATAAGTAAGCTTGAGAACCTTTACTGAAAAGTGAGTGTTTGTTGCGAGAACTTCTTCGGCGCAGAAAAACATTCCTGACACTAATTCTTGCAATCTTATAGACACTTCAGTCAGCTTCATAGGAATTGGCTAGTTTGCGCGCGAACTCATCGGCATAACTTACATCATACGACATGAGAAGGGGAAAAATCAACCTGTAAATGACACCAGTGAAAAAAGATCGGCGCATGCTCTTAGTCCGTATGCAAAGGAGTCTAAACGACTTTCAAAAACGCCTGATAAACTGGACTTTAAAAAATCGAATTCCAACACTTAGTGTCCATACTTGAAGCTTAAGGCTAATTTTTTCGTATTGTGTTTGTTAATCAATATCTTGGTCCCACGAAAGTATACTCGCGAAATTTATTGTATACTTGGAGAAAACAAACTTTTATTTTCTCATTTCTCTCGTTTTATTAACGGCAATTATAATGATTGTCGCAAGACCAAAGAAATGCGGCTTATTTACCTATTGGGTACTCTTAGTCCCAACGGAATTAACGCTTTGCTTTTAACTAACACACTCTTTCGTCTTTCGATTGCTTCTTTCGTTTCCTTGCCCACCTTGTTCTCATTGGTTTCTTTTGTCTTGTTCTCAGCATATCAACCTCTCTCTTTTACTCCGACGAAGGACTAGCGTCCGAAACGTCAGTAAGTTTTTTTATCTTTTCACGGTGTATAATTTACCTTTTATCGTTACTGTTTCATTACAAACACCGACGCAGCTCACACTACTTTTTAGCTAGTTATCTCCTTCCTTTACTTTCTCACTCAAACTCTTCTAAATTATAAAAAAAATACTGAAATACGCAAACGTTAATTTTCTCTATTGTCCATGAGATTTGAGTGTTGTATGTTGTAAGTATTATAAAATGTAATGATAGTCGGGCGTGTGGAGTGGTGCGTGTAAAATATAAGTTTAAGTTGATTAAGACAAATGCATTGATATGGATTCAATTCAAACAGATAATTTCATTCTCAAGGGAATGACACGTGGACTGAAATGGAAAAACATTACGCACACGTTAAGGAAGTTTAAGAACGTCGTCAAAATAAATAAATAAAAAAACAAACAGGAATATATGATAAATGATTTTTATTTCGATTCTAAGCTAAATTCCCCTAGATTGTTGAAAATAACTGTTTTAACATATACCAACAAAGTAATTTCAAAAATGTCATACAATATCTTCAAAACAGTGAAACTATTACTACTATAATTACTTTTAAAATGATTAATTAATAAAAACAAGGTGCTCTAAGGCCAGGATTATATCTGCCTTTTTGTCATCTCCCGTTGTCATGGTTACATCAGGTACTTAGCAACGGCAAGAGCCATGGTGAGGAGAGTCACGAACGTCACAGGCTTCAAGGGTACACCTCCGTTACACAGGTCACTGTAACAGCAATAGGCTTCACAATTTCCTGAGTTCTTGCAAGCTGTCTTGGCAACACCACACCCGTAGCTGCTTGTGCATGTCTTTGCAACTGCATCGCCACCTTTTGCCTTCAAGCAAGCGATGCCTGAGCAGCTAGTCTTTCCACTCATGCAGTTCCCATTGCTGTTTCGACAGACATAACAGTCAATGGATAAAGCTAGATAATAATAACAATAACAATAACATTAATAATGATAATGATAATGATAATGATAATGATAATGATAATGATAATGATAATGATAATGATAATGATAATGATAATGATAATGATAATGATAATGATAATGATAATGATAATGATAATGATAATGATAATGATAACGATAATGATAACGATAATGATAATGATAATGATAATGATAATGATAATGATAATGATAATGATAATGATAATGATAATGATAATGATAATGATAATGATAATGATAATGATAATGATAATGATAATGTTAGATTTGCATTGATTGACATGTAATTATATATGACGATCGTATAATAATAAACACAAATACACCACAATTACTGGCGACGAGGATGGCCACATTGTAAAAATTCGGAGGACTTCTTCTTGAAATATTGTGAGATTTCCTTGGTTTTCACAAACAAAAATGGCCTTTATTGGAAGAATAGAACCATTCGACGAAGCTACAGAAACATGGAGTGCCTACATCGAGCGTTTGGAACAATATTTTACAGTCAACGAGATCAAAACAGAGAAGAAAGTTCCCGCGCTTCTTACGCTACTTGGAAGTAAAACTTATAATCTCTTACGGAATTTAGCAGCCCCAGAAAAGCCTTCTGAGCTTGAGTATAATACCATCGTACACCTTTTGGAGAGACAACTATCGCCTAAACCGTCTGTAATCACTCAACGTTACCGATTTCATACAAGAATGCAAGACGAAGGAGAAACTATAAACGACTACGTAGCACAACTAAGGAAGTTGGCGATTCACTGCAACTTCGATAACCTGAACGACACACTCAGAGATAGATTAGTATGTGGAATCCGTAATACCGGAATACAGAAAAGATTACTTTCAGAATCTATGTTACCATTGGAAAAAGCTATCGCAATATCCGTAGCAATGGAAATGGCCGCGAAAGACGCCATTGAATTACAAGGTAAGCACAAAGAAGTTGGTGTAAACAAGATAGCTAAAGCAAAGCCTAGAAAACCAACCGAAAATCAGCTTAAACCAAGAGATAATACGTGTTTTAGATGTGATAAACCAGGTCATTCATCTAATTCATGTAAACATAAAGAAGCTACATGTTATTTTTGCAAGAAGAAAGGACATATCGAGAAAGCATGTTTAGCTAAACGCAGACAACAAACACGCCGCCATACACGCCGGAATGTACACGCCCTCGATAACAATGCCGATAGCGAAGACGAGTCGGACAGCGACAATGAACTTCCCGTAGGAAGCTTAGACATTAATTCGATAAAAGAGAAGAAAACTAAGCCTATTCAACTACCATTAAATATTAATGGAAAGAAAGTATCAATGGAGCTTGACACAGGATCAGCAGTTTCAGTTATGTCTAAAGATGAATTTGAGAAGCAAGTCGGCAAGGCTAAAATTGAGCCCACAAAAGTTGTTTTAAAAACCTACTCAGGAGAGAAAATTCATCCGTTAGGAATCACACGCGTCAAGGTAAAGTACAACAATCAAGAGAAAAACCTCGAATTATATCTAGTCGAGAGAGGCACAGCAGCACTGTTTGGCCGAGATTGGTTAGCAGCGATACAGTTAGAATGGAAAGAGATAAACAACGTGTTAACAATGAATAAGGAACCTGCAAGTACCAACAACGCACTAGACAATATCTTAAACAAATATCCAACAGTCTTTGAAGAAGGAATTGGGAAAGTGAAGGACATCAAGGCGACATTAAAGTTCAAAGAGGAACCGCAACCAGTATTTCTGAAAGCCAGACAACTACCATATGCCTTGAGACCAAAGGTGGAGCGAGAATTAGACGAGCTAGAGAAAATGGGAATAATATCCAAAGTGGAAACAAGCGAGTGGGCCACACCCATAGTTCCCGTACTCAAGAAAAACGGAAGAGTAAGAATCTGCGGAGACTTTAAGCTCACAGTTAATCCCCAGCTTGCAGTAGACCAGTACCCGTTACCCAGGATAGAAGATGTGTTCGCATCGTTAGCAGATGGAGAAAAGTTCACAAAGATCGATTTGAGGCAAGCCTACCTACACATGGAGATGGAAGAAAACTCAAAGAAGTATTTAACTGTGAATACGCACAAGGGTCTATACCAGTTCAACCGGATGTTGTTTGGAATCGCTTCTGCACCAGCAATATGGCAGAGGACTATGGAACAGATTCTGCAAGGAATACCATCAGTCCAATGCATCCTAGATGACATGATAATAACTGGTAAGGACAATACCGAACATTTTAACAATCTGGAAAGTGTGTTGAGCCGTCTGCAACAGTACCAACTCAAGGTCAACCTAGACAAATGCCAGTTCTTCCAAGATAAGATCGAATACTGTGGACACAAGATAGACAAGCACGGCATACACAAGACAGAGGAGAAGATTAAAGCAGTGAGTGATACTCCAGCACCAAAGAATGTCACTCAGCTTCGCGCATTCATTGGCCTCGTAAATTATTACCACAGATTCCTACCAGACCTAGCCTCGGTAATGAGACCACTCCACCAGCTACTAGAACAAGGTAAAGCATGGCAGTGGACGAAAGCATGTGACAAAGCCTTCGAGAAGGTAAAAGAGATGGTCACGTCAGATTTGGTATTGTGTCATCCTGATTCCAAGAAACCTATCCGCTTAGCATGCGACGCGTCACCATATGGAGTCGGCGCAGTTCTGTCCCATATCATCGATGGACAAGAAAGACCAATAGCATTCGCTTCTCGCACCTTAACGAAAGCAGAGAAAAACTACTCTCAAATTGACAAAGAAGCATTAGCAATCATCTTTGGAATCAAACGATTCCACACCTACCTTTACGGAAGACAGTTTACGTTGGTTACGGATCATCAACCACTAGTAACCATCTTCAGCCCAACCAAAGGCATACCAGTGACCACAGCTACAAGACTACAGCGATACGCTATGTTTCTATCAGGTAATACTTACGACATAGAGTATAGGAACACTAAGCGACACACTAACGCTGACGCCCTTTCAAGACTACCGTTCGAAGTAACCCCAGAGGATCAAAAGGAAGAAGCTGTTGACATTTTTCACTTAAGTCAGTTTGAACAGTTACCAGTGACAAGCGCAACAATCAGGCGAGAGACAACAAGGGACAAGATCTTAAGTAGAGTCTATGAACAGACCATGTCTGGATGGTCAACTAAGCCAGACGAGAAGTTACTACTGGCGTACTATAATCGTCGAGATGAAATCACAACGTATCAGAGATGTCTCATGTGGGGAATACGAGTAATCATTCCAGACACCCTAAGGAAACAAGTATTGGAGGTCATCCATTCAACTCACCTAGGCGTAGTGAAAATGAAAGCCCTCGCTAGAAGTCACATCTGGTGGCCAGAAATCGACTCCGAAATTGAACAGATAACCAAAACCTGCTCTGGTTGTAACAAAGTACGAAACAACCCAACAAAGGTACCCATCCACCCCTGGGAATGGCCAAGTTCACCTTGGGAACGTATCCATATCGATTTTGCTGGACCATTTATGAACAAACAGTTTTTGATTATAGTCGACGCACACTCTAAATGGCCAGAGGTGTTTCCAATGAACAAGATCACAGCAACAAGCACTATTGAGGTACTACGCTCAGTATTCGCAAGAAACGGCGTACCACAGCAGCTCGTTTCTGACAACGGACCGCAACTCACGTCAGAGGAATTTCAAACATTCATGAAGAGCAATGGGATTCACCATTTTAGATCAGCACCGTTCCATCCTGCAACGAATGGACAAGCAGAAAGATTCGTGCAAACCTTCAAACAGAGTATGAAGGCAATGAAATCAGAATCAGCCTCTTTAAACAAGAAGATAGCAAATTTCCTACTGATGTACCGCAACACACCTCATGCTACCACTAACGAAACACCAGCCAAAATGTTCCTTGGTCGAAACATACGTTCACGTCTGGATTTGATGAAGCCAGATGTAAAAAGCACAGTGCAGAAGAAACAAATGAAGAAAGCACTTGAGAAGAAAACACCTATACGCTTGTTTCATGATGGACAGCCAGTGACAGTTCGAGACTACAGAGGACAAGACAAGTGGGTTAATGGAACCATCAACACACAACTAGGACCATTGATGTATGAAGTCAAAACAGACGCTGGAAGTTATTGGAGAAGGCACACAGACCAAATCCAAGAAAGGAAGCATGATGAAAATCAAAGCGACCCTCAACCAAGACCAGCAGAAGATGTCTGCCCATCAGCAGTAGAACAGCCATCAGTCAGCACAACCCAGACAAGCAAGAAAGTTACCCCCGCTAAGAGCAACATGACGCAAGAAGGACAAGGCAAAGGACATCGATACCCAACAAGGCACAGAAGCCCACCAAAACGTTATATGTATGAACAATATTAGGACAGTCATAAGAGATATGAACATTCAGAGACATTATTATTGAGTTATTTTGTGATTCACAGTGATTCATAACTAAGAAGGGAGGAAATGTTAGATTTGCATTGATTGACATGTAATTATATATGACGATCGTATAATAATAAACACAAATACACCACAGATAATGATAATGATAATGATAATGATAATGATAATGATAATGATAATGATAATGATAATGATAATGATAATGATAATGATAATAATAATAATGACATTATAAAATAAGATGTCATTAATAATAATAAAGATTAGGGCATATCTACAGAGAAAGATAGCTTCACGGAATGATGGTTATTTGACTTCTTTTGCCATCGTAATGCCTTACACTTTTTTAATTTCTTTGGGTGGGTGTTATCGTTCTATCGTGCATACTAAATTTATTTTCAATAAGATAGAGATCAATATTTTTTTCTTATTTCTAGTTTTAAAAATGTTTATAAACTTTTTCTCCTTGTTACACATTTAGTAATTATAAATAGACTCTGAAGTTGTGTTGGCTTTAAAAATAAATAAAAATACGTACTCGATGAGTACATGTGTCTACTGCTTATCGATAAACAGCAACATTTTTGAATCATGTATATGTAAAATATTCACTTGCAGGTATTCAGGGCTTAATATTCTGCTTACGGTGCTCAGTTATTCCTTTAAAGCTTGTCACTGTAACAATCTGAGTCAGTTTCACATCGCATTGGCCTGTAACAATTAAGCGACATTGTTGACATATTTCGTGTAGCACAATACGCCAATTCAGTGGTCGTTTTTTGCGATAAATTCTTTCTAGATATTGCCAATACCTGAAAGCATTTTAATTAAACAACACTTGACACATTCCACGAAACCTGTGTGCCTTACGCTTGTTCCAAAAAAAAACAGATAAAATTCACTACAAAAATGGAGGCGATTACCATGCAGAAATATCTGAATCCTACGAAGCGACATTGTTGACATGCTTCGTGTAGCATAATACGCCAATTCAGAGGTCGTTTTTTCGCGATAAATTCTTTCTAGATATTGGAAATACCTGAAAGCATTTTAACTAAACAACACTTGACACATTCCACGAAACCTGTGTGCCTTACGCTTGTTCCAAAAAAAAAAAACAGATAAAATTCACTACAAAAATGGATGCGATTACCTCGTAGAAATCACTGAATCCTATAAAATCATGGTTTGATACGTTAGTCAAACGTTTCCCGATAAAAAGTCGTAAGCAGACGCAAAAAGAGCAGCCAAGTCGACCAGCCAGTACGCGGGACTTCGGATAACATCGGCTATCCTCGCCATGCGCCGCTAGCTGTGCATGTGGGATCCCGAAAGTAATCTAAAGTTTTACAAGCCTTACACTGGGAT
This sequence comes from Actinia tenebrosa, assembly GCF_029948245.1. NCBI lineage: Eukaryota > Metazoa > Cnidaria > Anthozoa > Actiniaria > Actiniidae > Actinia > Actinia tenebrosa. Next base: position 10,189,580 of record NW_028292571.1, on the reverse strand, counting down.
GAACTTTATGTCAGTTATGTCGTATGTCATTTAACTATATTTTTCGCTAGTTAAATAGGATATGAAGTATATCTGGGTAAACTCGATGGCATAGTGTCTACTGCTTATTAATATGCAGTAGACCAAAAATTAAGTTGTATTTATAATGATTGATTTGATAACACGGAAACTTTTAATTTGCAAAACATTTACAAGTATTCGAAGAATTTTGTTGCAAGTTTCAACTTATTTCGACCATGTTTTTCTTTTTTCAAGTTCTATTTATTTTACCTAGAACTTTCCCTCTTGAATCAGTCATGTGAAAATGGTCGAGTGCGTATGCTAATAATCAAGATTAAGGTATGCCAAAACTCTGCGGTGTCTGAAAGTAAATTAAACTAACAAAACAAATCAGATTGTTGACAATAGCATATTTAAAACTTTTAGTTCAAAGGTTTTTATTTCAATGATAATTAATGGTAATAGTAATAGTCCCGTTAAAGTTTTATTATTATTATTATTATTACTCATATCAAGCTTTAGTCTATATGTTAGTGTCGAAGTTGGAGTAGAGAAAGTTCACTCCATATATGGTATGATCAATTTCATATTTGGATTGTGCGGAAAAGCGGCAAACAAAAAGGCCGTCGTTTTATAACGAATTCGACATGAACATTCGAGAGAAGAAAAAAAGAAAAAGAAAAAAAAAAGACAAGTAACAAAAGAAAAAATTTGGAAAATCAAGGAAGGATACGAGGACGATGCTAACTTGTGGGTCTGCCTCGCAGACAATACGGAAATACGACACTCAATGTTTGATATGATTGAATTTAGAAAACATAATAAAGTTTACATTCTTCCTCATCTTCTTCTTCTTCTTCTTCTTCTTCTTCTTCTTCTTCTTCTTCTTCTTCTTCTTCTTCTTCTTCTTCTTCTTCTTCTTCTTCTTCTTCTTCTTCTTCTTCTTCGTCTCCTTCCTCTTTCTTCTTTTATTACTTCTTGTCATTCTTGTTCTTGTTGTTATCATTATTATTATTATTATTATTATTATTATTATTATTAATTAATGTGTTTTATACCGATATTAATTCTATAATACGTGAATTGCCTTTATCATTTAACATTATATTGGGAAAATTTCGTTTACAGAAACTTGGACGAATGAATGTCAAAAAAATAAAAAATAAAAAATAAAAACCTAATACTAAATTCCTGTTTAATAAATCTTAAGTTGTTATCTCAAAAAAAGCTTTCAAAGTTTAATCGCGACCGCGATTTAGCGAGCAAACACTTGAGGAAAATATTTGTTAAAAAATATTATTAATATCTTTTAACCGGCTTGTATTTATTGAGACTTTAATTACTACTTACCAGAAGGGATAAGAGAAGCAAACACTTGAGGAAAATATTCGCTAAAAAATATTATTAATATCCTTCAACCTTGTATTTATTGAGACTTTAATTACTACTTACCAGAAGGGATAAGAAGAGCAAGAACGCAAAGTGTTACAATGAGGAGCTTCATCTTTGTTTAGTTCTGAACGAGGATAATTAGAAGACAAACTTGAATCAAAACGAGTTGATCTCAGGTTAGATGTTTTCCAAGAAAGACGCGACCTTATAGTGAGAGCAGTCTATATCAAGTGTTTTTAAGAATTTTAAGGTGTGTTACCCGGAATCGAAATGTGTCAATCAAACTCACGTGGTATAGTGAGGGTTATAAAGTGATCGTTAATTGGCTAATTCGTTAAGCAGGTTACAGTTTTCTAGGGGCCAATTCATTGAACTTGCTCATGTGTAGGAAAAAATAGAATGTTTTCTTTGACAAGTTTTGCCTTGACATGTTATATTTGCTCGCGTACTATGCCTAAGAAAGTTTCTGTTTTGGTCTAGTGTCGGAAGTCGAGAGTGCTACGCCGAGAGTCGGGAGTACCGGGTCGAGAGTCGAGACTACACTTGATCTGAGTACCAAATTACAGTGGGCTGATGAGTCAAGCGACAACGTTTGACAAGATTCACCAAAACCTTGTTGGTGTTCAGTTTCCTGATGATGTTATCAAGATAAACAGGCCATCTAGATTACCAAACTGTCTTCCCTACAGGCAACTTCAATGTAACAATGGCATTTATAAATATTGTCACATGGAACAATTTATGTCTGTCATCTCTTTCTACTTCTATTAGGTCAGTTCAGGTGCATTGTTTCATTCTAAATTAGGTTTTATAATTTATTTAGCATTTCAATATATTTATGCCATGTTTATTTCTCCTTTGTCTGCTCAATCTGATCAAACCTTGACCTTTGTGGCCTGAGATTGGTAGATCAGTCATAATTAAAATATATAAAAAAATAAAAATAATTGATAATAATAATATTAATAATAGTATCAATGATATTATTAATATCAATAATACTAATAATAATTAATGATGATGATGATGACGGTGATGTTGAGGATGATGATAATAATGATGATGGTGATGATGGAGGTGGTGGTGAGAGTGATGATGACAGAGCTACAAACATTACGATTACATCCAATATAAAGCTGTGTTCTCGGAATCCAAAACATTGCAAAAGACCCAAGATGTCATCGTTAATTGAAAATCGACACACTCCAATTAATTTGACTTTTCTTGCTTGATTCCCGATCATATTTAAGATATTTTCATCTCTCAAAACACTAAATATTTCAATAACGCACATTTTTTAATCGGTTATTCTCAATAACGCAGACATTATATTTTATGTTTTCGCTAGACACAGGAAAATCACGTGATCGATTTTAACAAACAATGTATCTTCACGAAGTGTGGTTACTTGTCTTTTTGCCTTCGTAATGCTTTACATTTGTTATTACTTCGTTTTGTGTCATTCAACGTTTTTATTATCCTTGCGGCTTATAATGAGCTATTATTTGATTTGAAATAACTGAATCAAGATGAATTATTTTGTTATTGGCGTCTATATAAAGACGCCTTGCAGAACTTTTATTTGTTTTGTCTTTCAAATTGAGCTGCTTGACGTCCCACTGACATGCAAGGTGTTCCAAGTGGTTAGAAACCAAGATTTTTTAATTCGTTTCAGAAATATTTGTAAACTCTTTCATTTTATTATGCATGTAGTAACTAATAATAGAGGTTGTATTGGCTTTAAATACAAATAAAAATCAAGTTGTATTGATCATTGTAATAACATTGAAAAAAAAATTGCAAAACTTTTACAAGCATTCGAAGAACTTCGTTTCAAGTTTCATTGTATTTGGATAAGTTAAAGTTTCCTTTACACTTTTCTCATAAATTTTTTCCTCAGTGGAAGTTTAATAAATAGACAAATGAAAGTTAACTTTTTTATGTCAAAATGCGGTAAGAATGCTAATAATCGCTTAAGGTGTGTTAAAACTTTGCGTCTGAACGTACTGTTGACACATAACACGTTTAAAACTTTTAAATTCAAAGGGGTTTATACTGATAGTAATATATATTATTGATAGTAATAAACCCGTTCAATAATAAAATGATATTATAATCTTCTAAATTACAGTTATATAACAATATTTTTGTGAAAGTTTCAGTTGCAAAAACTTAGACGCGAATGAATTAAAATAAAATAAAATAAAAGTTATGTAAGAAAAAGCTTTCTGAAACTCATGAATATTGAATGAGGAGAAAACAAAGCAAATCACTACTGTGACGGTGGTTTGGAAATGTGTTTTTAATTTGCATTAAATTTCGTAAACTTTTTCTTTGATTTTCTCCAAAAAAATTTCATGAGTTTTAGAAGTAATATTTGAAACACGCGAGATAGTTCTTCCTCCGATTTCCAAACACCTCAAAGTCAGTTAAAAAAACTCGGCTGCGCATCGTTTTTTCAACTCACTTTTCGGTGTTTGGAAATCAAGGGAAGAACTCTCTCGCGTGTTTGAAATATTACTTTAAAGTTGATATCGCGATCTTGATTTAGCGAGAAAACACATTAAGATGGATCCAAACTAATTCAGAGGGAACAATCACACTGTTAGAATTTACGATAATCAGAGCACATTATTTGAAGGAAAAAAAAACCACTTAAATTGACACACTAGTTTTGCGAAGCGAGCGAGAATAAAATTGTACAAAATTCGCTCTGCCATTAGTTTGGTTCCTTCTTAAGGAAAATATTTTCTAAAATTTATAATTAATATTATTTGAATTTTATATTTATTCCTTGGGTATTAACAACTACTTCAAGAACGCGAAGTGTTACAATGAGGAGCTTCATCTTGGTTTATAGTCCTGAACGAGGCGGGGTAATTCGAAAACAAACTGCGGAAAAGCACTTTTAAGTGTTGTCGTTGATTATAGTTATCCGTTCCTAGTTTAATTCCGTAAATAAGATTTTGTTTTGTTCCTGAGGTATTTAATGGAAGTCTACGTTCTTATCCCAAGAAAGAATGTTATAAACAAAGTTAATTTGGGATCAGTCGTTTTGCTACGTAGACGCCACCGATGGTAGAAGCAAACACGAGCTGACGAAAACCGCTTAGCTCAGTTATTTCTTTTTCCGTTATTCTATCATTTGCATATAGTTATTCATTCGTAGTTTAATTCCTTATTAAGATTTTGTGTTGTTTTTAAGATATTTAAGGAAAGTCCATTTTTTAACCCAACAATTTACTTGTTCAAGCCGGTTGATTTCGGCTCAGACTGACGCCCCCAACGGTACGAGCGAACATTACAGAAACCACTAAAATCTATTATTAATATCTATTTATCCCTTACTTATTTATTAGACGTTAATAGCTATCTACTTACCAGAAGGGATAAGATAAGCAAGAAAGCAAAGTGATACAATGAGGAGCTTCATCTTGGTTTACTCCTGAACAAGGATTCGAAACTTTTAATTTGCAAAACATTTACAAGTATTCGAAGAACTTCGTTGCAAGTTTCCACGTATTTCGACCAGTTTTTTCAAGTTTTATTTATTTTACTTAGAACTTTCCCTGTTTAATAGCGGAGCTATAGACTTTTAGATATCTTTCTACAGATAATTTATTAAATCATTAAATGAAACATAAATTTTTACCAAATATTCAACTGTTTATTAAGCTGTTCGAGCAAGTATGATTATAAAAATGAGCTTAAATTTGTGTGGTTGAAAGATGTTATTGTATAAAGACCTACTAGACTTTCTCTAAAAAGCTAAAAAATATTCAAAAACATTTACAAACGCCAATTTACTGCCAAAGAAATGAATCATTTTGTATTTTGCATTGCCTTTTGCATTATTTTCTATTTTGTCTCAGTTGTTCTTGTCAAGTTTAAATGAATGTAAGCTTTGTTTTTGGAAAACTGTAAAAGACCTAATTAAGTAAACCTCATTTTTTGCTCACCTTAACCAGTTTTCAAGTCTGTTCAGTTTTGGTCTTGATTTGTCCTAAATCTCCAGATTCTCGATTTCAATGAAAGACATCCGAGGTAAATTTCACTAAACTTGATATTGTATTGGATTATCTGTAGTTAGCTTTCGTTTTTTTTCAAGTAAAAGAGATTCAAAGCCTAAAACTGTCGGCCTTGGAAAACTTTGTCGAAGAATCTTCCAAGAACAAAACTAGCCCCTGGGGGTGGTGGTGAGGCAAAAAAACCAAAAAACGATGTAGTGCATTTCGATTCGATTTCACTGCATGGTTTTTATTATGGGAGAAATTATCATCATTTCGAAAAAAAAAAATAATTGAAGATTTTTTGAATAATTGAAGTGTTCTCCCTGTGACTTCCGTATCGGGAGGTCCGGATTTAGGCAGTGCCTAAATATATATTATTTAAATACGAACCAAACTAGATTAGAAATCCCTTCTCATCAGCCTCAGTTTCGTCTACGATGGCTTAGTGATACAACCAAATGGAAGGATAAAGATAACAGGCTTGCCTTGTGATTGAATTATGTGTTTTGATGAAAAGACTACATCCCGGGCGTTTAGATTATATCACAGCCCCCTCACAGCTCAAAGTACATACATTTACAGTATGAACAGATGAAAAAAAAGATGTTAGTACCTAGTTAATTGGGGAGGTGGGTGAGTTGTATAGGCGTACAAGTGGCTTGCGGGTCCATAATTCCTGTAAATGCATTTCCTTTACAACCAAAACAAAACAAATTACACAATTGATCCCCATTTCTCTTGCTCTTGTAGAATCTGTTACCGTTTGCCTCAAAACCCAAAATTATGGAAAATCTGTATCTGGATTCACTCCTTGGATCGGACTTTTCCTAGGTGGTTTGTCGGAATGAGGAAAAAAAATTTCTTTAGTATTTCGACTTGAAATTATAGTGAAAAGTCTAACATTACTAGAAAAAAAAAATAAAAATAAAAACAAACTTTAACGCAGTTATTTTAAAAGATTAGTGAAAATTATGGCTCATATGAGAAGGATACGTTAAGCCGGTGTACTTGGTGAGAATCTGTGAATTTATTCCACTTATTTTCTCATTTCTTTTCTTTTTTATGAAACAAGGCATCGAAAAAGACGTTCGAAAACTCCTCACATGCGTTCCTGCTAGATGACAATCTAAGACGGAAAATAGAGCGGCGTACAGTTACCATAGATACAGCGAAGGGAAAATAGATAGTCTTTACCAAACGAATGGAGATTCTGTACCGTATCCCCAAATCCATCAATGCTATTCAAGTGAAAACAGAAAAAATAAGTAGTGATTTTTATGTTTTTTCAAAATATATGTATTTATGGTGTGCGTTTATTTTTTACTATTTAAAAGTATGGACTGCCTGTGGTGCGACGAAGGTGAATATACCACAGGTAGCCCAGCCCCTATTTCATATTAGAAACCAGATTGTGACTTTCACACCTGTGGACAGGCCTCTTTACCCTTTTTCAAATCAAAGCATTTATTTTTTTGTTCTCCTTTGACAAAAAAGGATATATAACTTATGGAAGTTCAAAAAACTCCTTTCAATGGATGTGAAAAAGTAGCTAACACATGGCTTCACGCATAGTTCACAGCTAGTGAAAGGACCTTTGAAGCTCCTTAGTCAACTTCTAAGCCATAGTGAATCATTATGTTTTTAAAAGCTACTTTTAATGTATAGCTTCTTTCATCCGCGTTTAGAAGAATATATTAACTTTTCGATTATGAAAAAGAAAAACTTGAAGCTTGTAAAAGATTTCCTTTTTTCTCTATGTTCTATAAAAAGAAATAATGGGCAAATGAATGTGGTTTAGGACTGGATTAGAAGCTTCAAAAGTCATTTTACTATGTGAACTTCAAGTTAGCAAAATAATTAACATATAAAGATAAACTTAAATGGACGAAAATGGTTCAAGAGGGTTGATTTGGAGGTCCAAAGGTTCCTTTGCACTGGATGTGAACTAAGCGCAAAAAACATGAGAGGGAGCGTACTTTTTCGCCTCCATTGAAGGGACTTTTTTCACGACTTCGAAACTCTATAATTATTTTGTTGAAATTAAATCAAAAATAATAATAATAAATATTAAACAAAATCAAAAACGAAAACAAACAAACAAACAAACAAAAAGATCAGAGAAAAACTTAATGGGCGAAAATGATAATGGACGATCAGGAGTTGACTGAGGAGCTTCAAAGGTCCTTTCACTGGATGTGAACTAAGCGTGAGACCATGAGGTAGCTACTTTTTCACATCCATTGAAGGGACCTTTTACAGTTTCTTAAAGCTATATATTTTGGTCAACTCATAGAATACACCAAGTAAACAAACAAAAATATAGATCAGAAGGACGAAAATGGTCCAAGAGTTGATTAGAAGCTTCAAAGGTCCTCTCACTGGATTTGAAATAAGTATGAGGTCATGAGGGAACTCAGTACTTTTTTGCGTTCATTGAAGGGAACTTTTTCAACTTCGAAACTCTATATTTTTTGGTCAATTTAAAACAAAATAAATAAACAAATAAATAGAATTAAAATAAAGAACAGAAGAAATTGATGTTATACGGTTAAATGGTTCAAGAGGATTGACTGAGGAGCTTCAAAGGTTCTTTCAATAGATGTGAACTAAGCGTGAGACCATGAGGTACTATTTATTCACAGCCATTGAAAGGACATTTTTCATCATCGAAAAGTTAGTATGTTTTTGCCAACACAAAATGAAGAATTACAATAAATGTAGACCAACTTCCAGGCGTGGTTCGGATTAAATGCCCCGCAGTTTTTAACTTTTGACCGTTTCACAACTGAAAGGAATTCTAGTTCTGATTTAAAGTAATTTTTCAAGAGAAACGTCAAGCCACTCTCTCTTTCGCTTTAAAGAGATTATTTTGTTTTATAGATTCATGATCTAAAGTTTGTTTGAGTATGTATAATTTTTAGGTCACCCATCCAAAAACTAACCCTCCTCAAACAGGGCTTGACTCATTTTCTTCGATGCCCAAGTTTATGCCACTGAGCCACGGTTCTCTACGGAATCAGCACAACAATAGCCGTGAAAACAATACACCGAAGTGACTAGACTTTTGAACATGATATTTTCAACCGATTCCGTGCGTGGCAGAGATGCAAGGGATTAGCCGATATGGTCTGGGGGCCGGCTGGTCTCTCCCCTGATGCTTCGGCTAGAACATTTTCTTGCGTAATTCGTGCACCCAAGGGCAGAAGGATTTAATCGCCGTCAGGTCCGAAGTCCATACGACGCCTCAGCTCTGCGGATGTCTCGGGGGTATGGCAAATTTGAATCGGCTTTTTTTTTTTTTTTTTTCTTTTTAGTTTTTATGGATTGGTTCGAACCCCATCGTATCCAAACAAAAAAATTAAAAATAATTGCTTTTCATTGTCAATTTGGAAATATATATTTTTAAGCGTCTACTCAATTCCCTTTTGCTCATGTTTAGAATTAACAGTTAAGTCAGCCATCTCTTTTGCAAAAAATCACATGGGACTTGGTCCGCGACTGGCTGTTTATATAGTAATTATGAGCAATCTCACAAGCACCAAGAAAATTAAAATTAAGCGGAGTACAATCACTTGAAGTTTCTTTACAAAAATGGTAGTCTTCCCCAGTATGTATTTTGGCTTCACAGTGAAACCCATTTGGGGGCCATAATTCAATTTATCCATTTTACTCCCTACCACTCTCAGCATAGAATAATCACAAAGAGTAGATTCTGTATGACTTTAAAAAACTCAAGGTAGAGACTGATCCAGTCCTGGAGACCTTTTCTATACGATACAAGATTTTCAGCTAGTTTAATTGCGGTCAAGGATAGCCTCAAATATGGTCATTTGAAAAAAGGATATTCTTAAACATGGTCAAGGATACCCTTAAATATTGTTATTTAAAAGAAAAAGGAAACTCTTAAACATGGTCAAGGATACCCTTTATTTATTTTTATTTTTTAAAATAAGAATACCCTTAAATATGGTCATTTGAAAAAGGATACTCTTAAATATGTTCAAGGATATCCTTAAATATAGTCCGATCATTTGAAAAAAGGATACTTTTAAATATGGTCGGACAACGCCTACAAAGGGGCAGGAGTTTTATTTTTAAATTTAAAAATACAAACCAAAGTAGATTAGAAATCCATCCTGATCAGCCTTGGTTTCGTTTACAAATGCTTCATAATATGACCAAGACTGGAAGGGATAGAGAATGACAGGCTTGCCTTTTATGATTGAAATGTCGTGTTTTTACAAATAGAATACATCCCAGGCGTAGAGTGCGTCTCACGGCCCACTCACAGCCTAAATTACATACATTTATGATATTTATGGTATCTTCTTATTCGTACGGGAGTCTGTTACGTTCAGCGAATACATTTACCAACATTTTTCACTCCCGTACGAATAACTGCGATTGTTATTCGTACGGAATTCGGGTTTTATCGAATATTTATTAACATTTTTTACTCCCGTACGAATAACCGCGATTGTTATTCGTACGGGAGTCGCGGTTCAGCGAATATTTATCAACATTTTTCACTCCCGTACGAATTATTTGCAATTGCTATAGGTACGGGAGTCTGTTCAGCAAATATTTACCAACAATATTCGCTGAACTCCGACTCCCGTAGGAATAACAATCGCGAATACTTCCAACGAGAGTGACGGGAGCGAATAATGCTGGTAAATATTCGCTGAAAAGACTCCCGTACGAATAAGAATTGAAAAATTAAACGAGCCTTACCTGTAAGGTGAAGTTTGATTGTGATTCTACCAAATCCAGGGTGACGCGCTGAGGGTTAACATGAGATGCACACGTGCTGCCGTGGATGCTCAGAGTTTTAACTGTTGTGGACACGATATAGAGAAAAAACGGGTAAAAAGCACGGGTGGGAAAGCAGAATAACTGTAAGGGAGGGCATGTTAACCCTCAGCGCGTCACCCTGGATTTGGTAGAATCACAATCAAACTTCACCTTACAGGTAAGGCTCGTTTAATTTTTCAATTCTACCAAATCACGGTGACGTCACTTCCGGTTAACATGAGACTTTAAAGCAATTATTGTGGACACAACCACTATTGACAAACAAAACAAAACTTTATTATGACAATAACAATTTATCTTAATACCGCTGCAGCAAAATCAGTAAGCACAGGTTTATTATAGAATGTCTGGAAAGTTGAAACTTGAGACCATCCTATGTGCTTCAATATTTCATCAGTTGGAATCATCTGGCTTGCTTTGGATGTAGCAGCTGCTCTGGTGCTGTGAGCCTTGAACTTTGTTGTATCAACATCACTTGCTTGGAGGACAGTTTTAATCCATCGACTTATAGTACTAGTACTAACCGGTCGATAAGGCTTCACGTAGGATATGAGCAGTCGTGAATTGCCTTCATTACGTACACTCTTTGTCACTTCAAGATAGTGTCGAAGAGTGGAATAAACACAGAGTTCCTGTTTAATGTACTTCTTAACAATAAACGATGCAAAAATCTTTCCCGGTCTGTCTTGCTTGACATGATCCCGTATGTAGAACAAATAATAATCCGCATTCTCTTTCATATCATCAATATCGAGAAATGATAATGTCTGACATCTTTGTCCAGATGTGAGTGCTAGCAAAATAACTAATTTGAATGTTAGTTCCTTTAATGAAAGTTTCTCCAACGGCGACCATAGCTCTATGTATTTCAGTACTGGGTTGACATCCCAAGTCTCCTGATAACGAGGAGTAGGTTTGACAAAATTAAACACTCCCTTCAACTAGCGTACAACAAAGGGGTGATCAGTAATTGTGTAGTGAGTACCAGGAAATTCAAATCCCATTAAATAGTTCGACAAAGCCGAACGTGCTGTATTAATTGTGGAATAGGATAGCTCTTTGATGTGTAAACTGTGCAGAAACTCTAACACATCATTGATATTTGGGCGCAATGAATCAACTTTCCTCTGTAGACAAAATTCACCCCACCTCCTGATGTGAACATCATATTGCTTCTGTGTACTTGGCCTCCATGAGGACATGAGGACATTGGTAATGTCCTCAGAAATGTTGCATTCAATGAACTGTTGCCTGATACCTTGCATGCCATGAGTTGCAGTTTGCGGCTCAGCGGATGAACATCTCAGTGAACTGGATGGCAAAGCACTTTCCTGGTGACAAGGAACATTCTGGGCCGATGGATCAGGAGACTTAGAAGCCTTGTAAACCAAGCTTGTGTGGTCCACAGAGGTACTATGATGGTCACTGTTGCTTGTTCCAAAAATATTTTTTGGAGACATCTACTGATTAAACAGAATGGTGGAAACATATAACTGTTAGAGAACTGGGACCAATTCACAGTGAAAGCATCGACATAGGTTGCACAGGGATCTTGTTTCCAAGAAACATAGGTATTCGTTTGATGGTTGATTCGACTGGCAAACAGATCAATCTCAGGGACCCCATACAACCCACAGATTCTGTCAAATAGAATAGGATTCAGCTGCCATTCTATCTCATCCTCAAAATGGCGCGACAGTGAGTCTGCAATGGCATTCAGCTGCCCCGGCTGATGAGCCGCTGAGAGCCAGAGGTGCCGACTGATGGCCCATAACCAAATGTCCTTAGCAATCTGAGTGCATTCCTTACTCTTACAACCTCCCATAGCATTAATATAGGACACTGTGGTAGTATTGTCAGATAAGATCCTAATGTGTTGGTTGGATACTGATTCAAAAAGGGACATGAGCCCCAGTTTAACTGCGAGCATCTCCAGGACATTGATATGATATTTCCTCTCCACTTGGGACCATAGACCTTGGGTTTGACTTTGGGAAGTCCAAGCACCCCAACCCACAGAAGATGCGTCAGACGTAAGAATCATGGTTGGGATACCATGCACAATGTTTCTCCTTGCAGCAGGGAGGGAACTGACCCACCATTCTAATTCTTGGAGACTTTCCCTGGAAAGGGACATTTTCTCATCAAAATCCCCTTGGGTAGCTTTTAGGGACACATCTTTGTCCCATTCTAAATTTCTATAATACAGCGGGCCAAACTCCACCCCAGCAAATGTTGATACCAAAGTTCCTATCAATGATGCAACTTCCCGAATGGTATATGCCTGTCCACATAAATACTTCTGACACATAAGGACAATTTTCTCAATCTTCCTTGGGGTCAAACAAACTGTCATGGTGTCAGAATTTAACACGAAACCCAAAAACTCTAATGACTGTGTAGGATTGAATATAGACTTGGTTGGGTGAATGACAAAACCTAGACGAGTAAACAGCTGAGCTGCATGTATGGTAGCCTCACGACAGGCATCTTCAGTATCGTCCGTGAAGAAAGAGTCATCAAGATATCCCAGGCAATTATGTCCATATTGAGTTCGTAAAGTGGAAAAAACAGGTTTGAGGACCTTCGTAAAAATACGTGGACTACTTGTCAACCCCATTGGTAGGGCCCGAAATCGAAACAGGTATCCCCTCCATGCAAACTTGAGAAACATTCTATAGGCCGGAGATATTGGTATGGATATTGTTATGGTAAGTCACTGATTGGTTAAGGGACTTTAAATTGAAAATCATTCTGTAGACCCCAGGTTCCTTCTTAGGTATTAGAAATATAGGTGAAATAATCTCCCCACGTTCTGACTGACACCGTTCAATAATTTGCTTTTCCAAAAAGGTGTCAATCTCTCTATCAACAGCTTGTTGTTCTGTCAATGTGAATTTGAATTCTGGGTGTAAGGAACTTGAAGAGCCATTTGATGGCATAGGAATGCAATCAAATTCAAGTTCACAATTAGACACACATTGTAAGACAAAGGGGTCCAAGGTAATTGTTTTCCATTCCTCTAAACAGTGTTGTAATTGGCCAGCTCTAAATGGTGTCTCTGACCCAATAATAGCATGAATTTGAGTCATGTAACTAACCTGAGCTCTGGAAATTATTGATGAGACTCTTTGTCGGTCTGAGTGCGTAGTCTGGCTCCTCCCCTCCTGCGGTAGGAGCTTCTCTCTCCTAAAAAAGACCTTGAGCCATAAGCTCTGCCATCTCTTGAAGATGAAGAGGATCTTTGCCGGCTTTGGCTGTTGTAGGGGTGATAACCTTTACGACTGCCTCTCTTGGATGACATTTTCTTTGAAAGCTTGTTTGCCTTATTTACCTCGTCAATTTCTTTTCCAATGTCATCCCCAAACAGCTGATCTGTAATCGGCGTAGTAGGGTTGCAAAGCGAAGCAAACTGCGAATTTAATTCAGGCCTTAAGGACTCCCGCCGGCGAAGGTTCAGTTCTCGATTACCTGCCAAGGCAAGGACTAAAGAGTGTGCAAGAACAGACTTCATCTCTCCTGTTGCCTTCTCGCAGGCAGACATCATGGCATACATGGCAGTAATAAAATACTGTTGAGACTTTTGAAAAGCCCTATCTGTGGCTTTGGTATTCTGGCTTAACTGATTCCAAACAGCTCTATTGACTTTGGGTGAGACCAGCAATTTGCAATTTTCTGGTCGAAGATATTTTGACATCAAATCGTCGAGTTTTGACTTGGGTAGCTTTTCTTTAACCAGTTCCTCCACCATGGTGGCTAATTTAGAATCAACGGCTGGTCCAGTCTTATCTGATGTAGAGAATTCATCTGCAAGATTGTCGAAACCAGAAGTGGTATTACCCACATAATCGTCGAGAAGGTTATTGACTTGTGACGAATCCCTGTCCTTTTCTCCTGAGGAAACGCTGTGTTCAGAATCTGAGTCGTCAACAGGTCCAAGCTGCTCCTGAATCTGATTAGTGATCTCCTGTTTGAATGTGTTGAACATTCCCAACATCTCATCTTTCCAAGATGGCGGAGGTGAACCCCTCGTGTCGTCCGCCATGAAATAAATTTACTGGAAAATAAACCAGTAGGGAGCAACCATTAGTTTATTCCAGCAAAATAATGAATATTTCGCAGAACTATGGTTGGAACTCGGGAAACTATAACTTTCTTTCCCAAAAACCGCCTAGGATGCATAAATTTCGGCGGTGTAAGTGAGGCATGAAGCACTCGACTTACAATGGGCAGTTGCATTTTTAGTCCGCACACCCCCTATTGAGGACATTCGGAAAATCCAAGGGAGGGGTGGTCTGTAAAAGTTGGATTTCCAAGGGAGGGGTATCTTGAGTTCTTTGGAAAATCCAAGGGAGGGGTGGTCTGTAAAAGTTGGATTTCCAAGGTATGGTTTATTGTATGGTTAATTGGAATCCTGGCAATGTTGTTAAAAGATGGATAACTCAATGATAGAAATGAAAGGGGTCAATTAAAATCGTCAATTATCCTTGGGAAGATTAATTAATCAACTAAAATTAATAATCTAATTAATTTACTGGAATTACAGGAAGATGGGAAAGTGTCAGGTTTTCAGTAAAATTTCAAATTTTTTTGAAATATCTGCTTTTACTCAATGCAAAGCAAATATATCGGAAAAAGTGGCAAATCTTATTATCGATCGTGGCCCACATGGGTATATACCTGATTTAGATTCAAAATTTTTGGTTTTAAGTGTAACATGTAGACCTTGCATACGGCAAAATGCAACTGCAAAGAGTATTAAAACAGTATACAATGTTTAATAGTTTGCAAAATTCAAAATTATGAGGTAAATTCTAAGACACAAACATAGTAAAAACTAACAGTATTGATTTATTACATGTAAGTTCGAATTTGTTCATGTCTTTTCACATTTCATAATTTAAAACCGAGTACACATATTACAGCTGGTTCAGTTGGGGTAATCCTTGAAAATAAACATCCCAATCATCTGTTATGCCTGGCGGGGATACTGAAGATGGAACCAGATCGTAATCGTAGTTGTCTTCCTCGTCAAAGTCAATTGGTTCTTGGGCTTGTTGGTATTCTGCATAGAACGTTTCTTGTCCAGGGTCGTCTTGCTCCTGATATCGATAGCTATCACTTTCTTCACTGTCATCGTGGTTTTCATTGTCCTTGCAGTCTTCCGAATCCTGTGCACTACAGGAGCTTCTGCTACCGACATTTATTTCTTGATCCTTTATAGTATCGTTTTGTTCCTGAATTTATAAAAAGACGCGTATAAATTTACTTTTTTTAGTAATATTTAGATGATACTTCAACACGTACAACGGCAGCAACAACGGCATTTGAAAACACTTCCGAATAGACGGATAAAAAATTGGCTTGAAAAAAACAACCAAGGTAAAATAGTTTTCATAGTTATCTAGCGACAAACAAACTTCATAAACATATTTTCAAAATCAGTTCAAATTCAATCATTTCGTATTAAAAGTAGCAATGGCAAGCCGAATGCTTTACATGGTCCAAAAAGAGTTTGTTGTGGGTACCGAGTCTTGGGTCAATAGTATTTACAAAATTTTGAATCAGGTTCCCAAACGTGACAACATAATAGACTGAAATGACACTGTCACTTTGGGTCTTATAAAGTCGCATATGATTGATAAGTATATAATTACTTGTCGTAATGAAGACGTGAATGTTTGCCAACCTCGGACAATTGATTCTTACTAACCTTTAGTTTGCGCAGATGACTATTCGGGATAATTCCTGCAAGAGTCCGGGCAACGTTTTCGCTTTTGCATTGTATGCAGTAAATGCAAGGCATGACAATGCCACCTCCCACTTCAAATAAACCTTTGTTTGATTCTCTGAGGCCGGCTGTGGGGGAACTGAAAATAGTAAAAAAAAATCGTCGAGCTTTTGCATTTTTATTTTTATTTTGTTAATTCTTAATATGAATTTTTACTTACCACACGATGCACAACACTTGCCCCCGAACTTTAAATGGAGCAATAAGTCTCGCCAGCTCTCTTGGCATAGATGCTTGGATAGTCCCATCCTTACTTAAAACAAAAAATGCATTCTCATCATGCACGGAATTCATTTTCGTCAGAATATATTCTTTGCCCACTTCAAGCACAGCTTGAGTGGCATGAAACCCTTTTAAAACGCTGTTCACACCAACAAAAAGAGCGGACATATTTTAGATCGTTGATGCACGCTCGTAGTGGGATGTGTATGGCTAACACTGATTGGTTTGATCCTCCCTATTTCCTGCGGATATGACTAATACGCCGAGTATAATGGGTGGGCTGTTTTCGCTAATTGGATTTCATCCGTAGGGAAGCATAAAAGCGCAAGTTTAAACTATACTCATCACCGAGTAATCATGGATGTTTTGACTTTGATAAATGATGAAAACGATGTGCCTTCCAGTTCTCTTTTTGAAGTTAATCCAGGATGTTTTCTTTCGGATTTGAGAACTAGAATAATGGAAGAAGTTCCGGATTTGCTGCCCCACGATTTTCGATTCCTTTTTCCTTCATCTGGCGTTCGTATTTCCCTACGACAAGAGGCACGCGTCGCAGTTAAAGCGGTCTCATACACTGAGGGAGTAGGCCACTACATGCGTTTTGTTGAGGAAAAAAGAGATCCTACATATCCTCCGGAAAAGAAAGAACAAACCGTCTTCGACCTTGGTGAATCAGTGTGCCCACCCACATCAACCTCTTCTGTGAAGCAAGTCTGTGAAAAAGAACCAAACAAGGAACCTATCCCTGAGCAGGCTACTGTAATGGGCCTTAAATCACCCGAAGCATGGCTACTTAAAGGGATCAAAATATACAAGGAAAAGGAGATTGAAGATGCACGTGGCAAAGAAAAAGAAAGGCGAATCTTCTGGAATGCAAAGGCCAAAATTCTTGCCAAGTCTAATTTGAAAAAAACTCAAATTCATGAGGAAATACACAATGCTTGGCGATTAAAGAAAACTGAAATCCTTTTAGGAGAAAGCAGTGGTGTCCGTATGGCATCCACGAGTATGAAGAAAGGAACATTAGAAAAAAATAAAGAAAGAGTTCAATTAGCTAAGAGAGAGTGTGAAACTCTAAGTGACAAGATAAAGGAGCTAATGAAGACTGAGTCTGCCAAGACCGAGCAACAGATGATTGAACTAAGAGGACTCCAATCGAATTTCGATATAGCTCGAAGTACCCTAAGAAAAGCCCAAGACGCTTTAAGAAAAAACATTAAAAAATCAAGCTAAATACTTGGTTTAAATGATATCTTTGTTATTGTTCATTCCTTTGTTTACTTTGATTTGAAATTACGAATTTTAGTAATCTTTTATATAGCATAATTCAATTCCATGACTATTTTTAGGATCAATCCCAGAAGAAAAAATTATGGTGCTATGAACATTTTTGGTATAATTTCTAAGAAACGAAATGTAAGAAAAAATGAAGAATAATTTTTTTAATTGCTGGTTCTGTTTTTGCTGGTCACTGAGCCCCGTCCACACTATGCCGGATAAATTTGAATCCGCAACTTTATTTATCCGGTTAGGCATTCCGTCCACACTAGTCCGGATGAATCCGGAACAATTTTCCACCAAAAACGGAACTTAACATTTCGTAACCGGAACGTTTCGAATACGCTGACGTCATGACTTCATGTGATTTTCCTGCCCGAGTCCTTCTCGGAAGCGATCATAGGCATGTTGTTGTCGCTTGTTTTGGTTTAAGCATCGCACTTTATAAAATGCTTTCGATACATCGACGTTGTTGCTATGCAATAGACCCCAACGAGTTCAAAAATACAAACCATACATCATCATGACCCTTAACAAAAGCTCTATTTATTACGGGCTGATTTAGACATTTTAAGATTAAGACCTTTTTCCTTCGTGTAAATAACGCTCAAATAGCGGGAAGTTGGCGGGAAGGCTAATAATTTACCGCGAGCTCAATTTCGGATTCATTGTCAAAGTAATTATGCATATAAAGATCGAAAGCAACTTTTAATCATATTTCTGTCAGAGGGGTCCGACAAAGCTCTATTTCCGGTATTTTGTAATCTATAAGGATTAACACAGAAAAGTCTGTGTGTTCCGTGAAATCTTATGCAAGCTGTGATTTCCGGTTTCTTCTCCAGTATTTATTAACACCCTCTCTTGACCCAATATTCATTTATAATTTTTATACCGTTAGTATGACACAGAAAATGTATGCAACAGTGCATGTGATCGACGAAAACCAAGATTTAGTTATAGAGTTTCCGAGCATCGCTCTAGATATGACGCTTGAGAAATTAAGAGAATTAATTTCTAAAGAAAAACCGCGCATGAAGGCAATCTTCAAGTTCACCCATAGAATGGTATCGTTGTCCACGAAACAAGAGAGCATGCTGCGGCTGCGACAAGTGATGACCAATATTGAAAATTCCCAGCCACCAGCGTCCCAAGTTCACATGCGATTTACTGAAAGACCTTCAACATCGGGTAATTGTTCTGCTCCACCTCAAAAAAGATGTTTTGATCCTTCCGAATCCAATTTGGATCCACGGAAGCGAATGAAGACCTACAGCAAGATAGAGATTGATACGCCAAGCATCACCTGGTTTGAGCGGCAAAGAAGGGAATTTTGGAACGATTTTGGAAAAAAGATTAGCAGGCATCCCATTTATGGTTCGTGGTCCATTCAGGAGCAACATGGAATAATTGACACTGAATGGACTCTAAGATACACAGAACTACTAAAAGTAGAAGCTGATAAACACTTAATAAATGATGAAATAGGCGAGCAGAGGAAACGAAACCTACTGAAAAATATTGAAAAACTTTCGAAGGCAGATTTTGATCGAAATGCTTCATATCAAAGAATTGTAGAGCTAAACCAAGTCACTGTAGAAAATAAGGAAATCATTGAAGCTGAAGAAAACGTACTTCATGACTTATTTTCTAAGCTGAAACTTGCTCAGGCTGATCTAGTGAAAAGCTTAAATTGGGTAGGCCAAAGCAAAGCTAAATATGAAGACGCGGGGACAAATGACGGAAAAACAGAAGAGCTCACGCTTGATGAAACTGAGGGGCTGGCAAAAAATATCAAAGAAGAACATGATATTGATGTTTTATAAGATCTTATGTAAATAGTTAAGAAATTGTAATTAGTTTTTCTTGAAAGTTTCTATTTTCTCGCATTTATGGAATGATTCTATCATAGGAATAAACATCATTTTTTGGGCACATACTATTTGATTTCTTTTATTATACGGCCAAAATTTCTTAATGTACAGCTGCCAAATCGGGGTTTGCACAATGACCGACTCAGTAAATGATTTGCACAATTATCACGGTAAGGCGAATCGTCGCACATAGATAAAAGTCGGCATTGTTTTGTATTTATCACTTATTACTTCGGTAGTAGTAGAAGTGAGTGCTTGCATCGGATTACGGAGTTACTCAATTTAAAAATGAATATTCCAAGTGAAAAAACCGTCAGCGCAGATTTGTTTACTTTGAAGCGAGCAATTGAAGCTGGAAATAGAGATGTTGCTCTTTACCTTGTAGAGGTATATGAAAAATATCTCCCGAAGAGTGATCAGACAAGCACATGGGACAGCACGTGGAAAATTGATGAATTATCTAGGTGCATAATGCCAAGAGATATTCCCCCCGATTCCACACCAATCAAGTCGACTGGCAACGGAAACTGTCTCTTTAATTCTGTTTCTTTACTACTATGTGGAGAAGAAAATTTAAATGCTGTGCTTCGTCTCCTGACCGCTGCAGAGTTATTCTTAAATGCCGACTTCTACGCAAATCATCCAAGGTAAGCAAAGACAACAGTACATGCCGAAAAAGCAGATATTCATATTAAATGACAGAAATAATAAATATTCCACTCTAGTTGATCAGACATATAAAGGCTTCTGGTTTTCTGTAAATATATGACAAGCGAAGCCAAATTTAAAACTTTGCACGCCAAAGTCCCCACAAAGTTTTTACCCTGACACCGGAAACAACAAATGTCTGGTATTTTGAACAGGGTCGCACTAGAGATCTATACCGATTTTTGAATGTCAACGTTCAACAGAAGTAGTAACGGGCGCGTAATCAAAGCGTACCTAAAACTGTGCTTATTTGTTGTCCTTCTTGTAGTTTTGACTCTATAACTTTTAAACAAATTGATTTGGTTTTACACGATGCGATATCTGAATGTCTTAAATCGAAATGTATCAACCCGCAGTCACTAATAAACTCGTAATTGATAGAAAATAATCTTTTTTTAAAGTTTTGGTAGGATTGTATCCTTTCAGAACACATTTTAGGGGCATAATAATCGCTCTCTGGTTTTATTCTAACAGCCATACTAACAAGCGATGACAGTTCTCGCTGCGATTTCTATTGTTTAGAGAAACTTTGACCAAAAGTTCCAGCTTCGAACATGTTCGACGGCTCCTTTGATAATTTGGTCGCTTGGCAAATTTTTCGTGGACGGGCAAACTTACGGTCGCACTAGAAATCGTCTTGCGATGACAGATTCAGTCGGATTAAGACACCAAATTCTACCAAACCTAGTGCGACCCGGGCCAATCACGATATGTTGACAGAAATATGACAGATACTGATTTAGTCTGTAACTTCGTAATTTTTTAACTTCCTAATTTTGTAACTTCGTAACTTGTAATGCTATTTCCAGGGAACCGAAAAGTCCAGTTTCTACCCTTGCCGACTTCGCCATTGATATTTCAGTCAGTTGGCAAAGATTTGATGGACGTTTAAATCTACGTTCGCACTAGAAATTTGGACTCGTGACTCCGGGCGCCAACAGTTAAAAAAAAAATTTCAAATTTCAAATTTCGAAAATCGATATTTATTAGATTTGAAATGGTTTCAAGAATTTATTACTTTAATGAAGCTAAGTGCTCTAAAATAGATTCCCGCGAAAAGCGATAATTCCTTCGGTTAGATCTATATGAAGATCTGGTCAACATTTCTCGTTGAACCTTTGTTTCTGGCTAAAAAGTGCTTTGCTGCTTAATTCTTTAAGCGAATTTAAATATGTAGCTCTATGTTTTGGTCTCCTGGTGAAAGGAATATTAGAAAATTTAAATTATGCAAAGAAAATTAATATTACATGTTATATATATATAAATTAATTAATCTCAGGATTTTGTACGATTTTAACATGAAACATATAACTTTACCAACAAAGGTTTACAGACGCAAGTACAAACTACAGCACAACATCGCTCTTTGTGATGTCTCTGTCGGTCGACGTAATGGATGGACATAAAAGACTTCATTGCTTAAAACAACAAGCAACACAAACATGTATACAAAGAAATTGGTCTGGTTTAATACATATGATGGCGCTTTCATCTATCGTTGGTATACCAATCTTTTCCGTATATCCAGAGTTAAATCTAGCCATCAGACCACTTTTCCATGGCCTTATTAATCCTCGTGGTAAAAAAAGGGGCGACGGAGTACTTCACATAATGTTTACTAGAGACGGCAATCTTGATAACAATAAAGGAACAGCATTCCAGCCGAACCATTTCTGCCCTATTTTTCCATCTCAAAACGATACTATTTTTACAGAGTTTGATTTTCCACCACTAGTACCTTCTAGCACTGGCAAGAAACAAAAAAGAAAACCTTTACCACAGAAAAAAAGGAAACAAGAGATGCAAAAGTGCTCAATTCCGCGTGCCTCTGTGTATATAGATCTTGATAGTGACGAGAACAGCAAAGACAAAGATGACGATGGTGTAGATAATTCTTCTCTTGCCTCCCCTTCCTGTGCCTCTGTACCTCTTGTGAATCTTGATAGTGACGAGAACAGCAAAGACAAAGATGACGATAAAGTAAATAATTCTTCTCTTGCCTCCCCTTCCTGTGCCTCTGTACCTCCTGTGAATCTTGATAGTGACGAGAACAGCAAAGACAAAGATGACTTCTTTTACGTTTCAATGCAAAGTTTGTCACGGTCTTGGTATAATACTAGAGGTAACCAATTGGAGCTTCGTAATACCAATGACGAAAACGGAAATCTTAAATCTTTGCTATCTCTTCCATTAGTTTCACG
This sequence comes from Actinia tenebrosa, assembly GCF_029948245.1. Classification (NCBI taxonomy): domain Eukaryota; kingdom Metazoa; phylum Cnidaria; class Anthozoa; order Actiniaria; family Actiniidae; genus Actinia; species Actinia tenebrosa. The sequence goes on along the minus strand of NW_028292571.1, from coordinate 10,167,292 downwards.
AAAATGGTATCGCGCGAGGGGAAACAAGACTGCGAGGCCTGCAACTAATGTTCCAAATAAAGATGTTGGAAGAGGAATAGCAATTAATAAAAAACACGAAGAAGAAAATTTAAGATATCATGACAAACCCGAAGACGTGCAGATAGCTATGAATGCAGTCACAAAGAACTGGTTGGGAAAGCGAGGTAGATTGGCTGCAAAGAATTGGAGTCGAACGGCGGAAACGAATAAACATTCAAGAAATGGAGGGAACGGGTTTCAATTTGGTATTGCGAAAGGAACGCTGGAAAAAAACATTAATGATATAGTTACAGAGATGTCTATTAAAACTGGAAGTAAAAGAACAGCTGAGTTATCGGGATTGCTGGCTGTGGGAAACTTTATCAAATCTTCTGCAGTCATTGCGGTTCAGGAGGCAGGAAAAGTATACGTCGCAACCAAACAAGAAAGTGAAGGAATCTTCTCAGAGAAACCCCGTGCCATGCCTTCGTCATACTTATTTTCTTATTTCGGACGATACTTTAACATTGTACAATTTTATCTTAATGGAAAATCGTACATTATGGAAAACAGAAACCAAACGTTCGAGGTAGTAATAGAACAGTTGCAAAAATTATCAATTGATTCCCAATATTCCATGAACAATGACATAGATCAGAAAATCGGAGGAATTTTCAACAAGTCTCTGGAGATGATGGATACCAAAAGGGATCGAGACATTCTTAAAGGAATTTTCGCACATGCTACAAGTGTTAACTTCGTTTCAAAACTCCAAGGCGTAAAAAATAAGACCGCAGTAATGAATTGCAGAGACGAGCTTAAAGGTAATATTTCAAAGTTTCTTGACATCAAGATTACGTCCCAATGTGTCCGTAACGACATGACAAACAGTCAGCAAAGCCGTCTCCAGAAAAGAATAATCAAAGCTAGAAAGGATAAGGAAATGAAACTCAATATAGAAAGTAGAGGAAGAATGATGAAGTGCGAGGAATGGCCTGAGCTAGCAAGTGTTTTAGAGTACGTTTTTGGTGAAGCGGATCAAAGAGAAAATTCAGGAGGAGGATTAGAGGCACACCCCCGACTAAAGAATGATGTGTTGTTTAGAAGTAAAGATAACAACACTTTCATGAGGCAAGCTTTAGAAGTAATTAACGCCGTTTCACCTCCCTCTTTTCACATTTCTCTCAGTACTTGTTTCAACTACACAATGACATATAAAAAAAATTCTGCAAGCGCCTTAAGACATCATCATGGAAAGGAAGTCAACGCTAAAATTTCCTTGCACCACCAATCCAAAACTCTTGTAAATAAACTTGTAGTAAATCTCCACTACAGCACTGCCAATGTAAATTATATTTGCGATTTAAGTGACAAAAGAAAAGACAACGTACTTATTGATTCTAAAGATGCCAAAAAAATTGTATGTGGTGAAATAACTCCTGTTCAAAAGCCTGGAAAAGCTTGGAAGACCATAGAGTGCCCAGACCACGATTGGAACCAAAGCAGAACAGATGCAGTGACACCTATGACCCACCTGTTCATGAAGACGTTGATAACAAAACGTGAAAGCATTCCGTCCTCTCTTACTGTTAATGACCTCCATTTGAATCTGCATAGTTCTAACACTCTTCTTCATGTTACTCGTACTGGAAAAGCAGTGACGCTTTTAAAATACAACTATAAAATTATTTAATGAGCTCTTTCTTCTGATGTCAAAACCGTCTTTGGATTGCGTTTTCCGGGACCCCTCGAAAGGAAGTCTCAAGACAATTTTTGTTTTCATTGTCGACAACGGTCCAGCTGAACAGCCAGCAAGTCCCCTGGTTCAAATGCTCCTTGTTAGACTTTTACGTCTTCTTAATCTTGACAAGATTACACAAGTATCTTTTGCGGAATATCACAGCAAGAGAAACTTCGTTGAACGTGTTCACGCCATCGAGGACGAGGCTCTATCTCGCCACGGGCCATTTTCGGCTCACAAAGTTTACCAAGGCCAAGTAGACCCCGGGTCTAACAAGCACAAAGAGAACATGGAAGCAATGACAAATGATGTTATTTCCTGCCTTAGCCAGGCAAAATATGGGGGGGAGGCGTTGGAGGCCTACAGGGGGATAAGGTCATCAGAATATATCTTCAACGACGAGGAACGCTTGAAAAACTTTCTGTCGCTTTCAGAAGAAAATAAAGAAGAGTGTGATTGGTCATACAAAGTAATAGAGGAGAGCTGGGTTTGGAAAGACATTGAGCTAATTTGGAATTTGAAGCAGGAAAATATTTCAGGAAACTATCTGGATGACTACCAGATGATTAATAATAATTATACTCAATTTAGAACTGCTTGGGTTGACAAGTATGAGGCTACCTTTTACAGGCCAAACGAACAGTGGCGAGGGGAAGCACTGCCAAGAAAAGAAATGCAACCAATTCCTGATTATATGAGATGGCTAGCTACTGGTGGAGAACTTCATTATCTGTCATTTGATAGAAATCAAATAATCTGCGGACCCTGGGACGAGTCTCCAGGGCTCTTCAGACCTGAGAGACTTCTGGATATAATGAGTGCGATGAATTGTGACCCTCCTGAGAGTGTCTTTCCTGCAATATCATTTTTGGTGTGGCTTCCTGAAAAAGAGGTTGCTAGATATTTTCAAGAGGAAGGGGAAAGAATATCAACAGAGGTGATCGAAGATCAAGAAAGGGAACGGTGGAGGAGACATAAACGGTTCTCTAAAAATGTTGCAACCTTAAGGGATGTTTGTAAAAAGATGGGTCTTTCAACAAAAGGGCAGAAACACCACTTAGTGGAACGAATTGCAACGTCGGAGGGAGACGAGCCACCATTAAAAGAACAGCTCTATAATGGACATTTTCAGACAGTTCCATCATCCATACCACGTCTAAGAAAATTACCTGTAGCGAAGCTGAGGTACATTCTTCACTATCATGGCTTACCAACCCAAGGTAACAAAGAAGAACTGTGCCTGAGGATATTCTTACTGAGACAAAACCGATACCAACTTGCCTTTAAAAGCCATGAAGACGAAATAAGAAGAATGCTTTCTCTAATTCCTAAAATTATTTTAGAGGAGAGGAGAATGGCAATATTGAACCCAACTGACAAATTCAAAAAAAGGACCCACTCGTCAAATATCAAAGATAAAAGCTTCCTTCCAGTTCCTGACAGTGTCGATATAAACAATATCCATTTAGAAATGTTAAGACCCCTGTATGATTATTTAAGTATTTTAAAGGAAAGTCGGAGACAGAAATGTGAAACGCTACAAGCCAAGCCGCTATTTAATCAAGATATGCCAGAACCTGAAGCTCCCGACCATGAACAATTCTTTGTGGTCGGGAAAAAAGTGAAAGTCAAGTGGTCAAGAGAAGAAATTGGAGATAGTGGTTGGAAAGTAGGATGGTACTCTGCAGCAGTCCAAGGTTTTTCCATTGAAAACGACACAATAGACATTGTATATTTTGCTGAGGAGGAAAGTGTATATACAATATGCATATCAGAATATTTGTCAAAAGGAAAGCTGATGCCCGTACAAAAGTGAAGACCGTTATAACGTTAATTTGGCTGTTCTCTTGTCCAACCATTACGATGATCTGGCTGTTCTCTCGTCCAACCATTACGATGATCTGGCTGTTCTCTCGTCCAACCATTACGATGATCTGGCTGTTCTCTCGTCCAACCATTACGATGATCTGGCTGTTCTCTCGTCCAACCATTACGATGATCTGGCTGTTCTCTTGTCCAACCATTACGTTGATCTGGCTGTTCTCTCGTCCAACCATTACGATGATCTGGCTGTTCTCTTGTCCAACCATTAAGATAATCTGGCTGTTCTCTTGCCCAACCATTAAGATGATCTGGCTGTTCTCTTGTCCAACCATGACGATGATCTGGCTGTTCTCTTGTCCAACCATGACGATGATCTGGCTGTTCTCTTGTCCAACCATGACGATGATCTGGCTGTTCTCTTGTCCAACCATGACGATGATCTGGCTGTTCTCTCGTCCAACCATTAAGATGATCTGGCTGTTCTCTTGTCCAACCATGACGATGATCTGGCTGTTCTCTTGTCCAACCATTAAGATAATCTGGCTGTTCTCTTGTCCAACCATTACGATGATCTGGCTGTTCTCTTGTCCAACCATGACGATGATCTGGCTGTTCTCATGTCCAACCATGACGATGATCTGGCTGTTCTCTTGTCCAACCATTAAGATAATCTGGCTGTTCTCTTGTCCAACCATGACGATGATCTGGCTGTTCTCTCGTCCAACCATTAAGATGATCTGGCTGTTCTCTTGTCCAACCATTAAGATAATCTGGCGGTTCTCTTGTCCAACCATTAAGATAATCTGGCTGTTCTCTTGTCCAACCATTACGTTGATCTGGCTGTTCTCATGTCCAACCATTACGATGATCTGGCTGTTCTCTTGTCCAACCATGACGATGATCTGGCTGTTCTCTCGTCCAACCATTACGATGATCTGGCTGTTCTCATGTCCAACCATTACGATGATCTGGCTGTTCTCTTGTCCAACCATTAAGATAATCTGGCTGTTCTCTTGTCCAACCATGACGATGATCTGGCTGTTCTCTCGTCCAACCATTAAGATAATCTGGCGGTTCTCTTGTCCAACCATTAAGATAATCTGGCTGTTCTCTTGTCCAACCATTACGTTGATCTGGCTGTTCTCATGTCCAACCATTACGATGATCTGGCTGTTCTCTTGTCCAACCATGACGATGATCTGGCTGTTCTCTCGTCCAACCATTACGATGATCTGGCTGTTCTCATGTCCAACCATTACGATGATCTGGCTGTTCTCTTGTCCAACCATTAAGATAATCTGGCTGTTCTCTTGTCCAACCATGACGATGATCTGGCTGTTCTCTTGTCCAACCATTAAGATGATCTGGCTGTTCTCTTGTCCAACCATTAAGATAATCTGGCTGTTCTCTTGTCCAACCATTAAGATAATCTGGCTGTTCTCTTGTCCAACCATGACGATGATCTGGCTGTTCTCATGTCCAACCATGACGATGATCTGGCTGTTCTCTTGTCCAACCATTAAGATAATCTGGCTGTTCTCTTGTCCAACCATGACGATGATCTGGCTGTTCTCTCGTCCAACCATTAAGATGATCTGGCTGTTCTCTTGTCCAACCATTAAGATAATCTGGCGGTTCTCTTGTCCAACCATTAAGATAATCTGGCCGTTCTCTTGTCCAACCATTACGTTGATCTGGCTGTTCTCATGTCCAACCATTACGATGATCTGGCTGTTCTCTTGTCCAACCATGACGATGATCTGGCTGTTCTCTCGTCCAACCATTACAATGATCTGGCTGTTCTCATGTCCAACCATTACGATGATCTGGCTGTTCTCTTGTCCAACCATTAAGATAATCTGGCTGTTCTCTTGTCCAACCATAACGATGATCTGGCTGTTCTCTGGTCCAACCATTAAGATGATCTGGCTGTTCTCTTGTCCAACCATTAAGATAATCTGGCTGTTCTCTTGTCCAACCATTAAGATAATCTGGATGTTCTCTTGTCCAACCATTACGTTGATCTGGCTGTTCTCATGTCCAACCATTACGATGATCTGGCTGTTCTCTTTTCCAACCATTAGGTTGATCTGGCTGTTCTCTCGTCCAACCATTACGATGATCTGGCTGTTCTCATGTCCAACCATTACGATGATCTGGCTGTTCTCTTGTCCAACCATTACGATGATCTGGCTGTCCTTTCCTGGCGTAAGACTTCTCTTGATGATGATAATCAAACTGACCATTGGTAGATAACAAAGATCATTCTTGTCATTGAATTGAATATTGAAAAAATAATCTCTGATCTGATTAGAAGCGCTGCATTCTAGCAGAATTCAGTTTCATACATAAACGTAAGGAACTGTTTCAAGTTATACCTAGTTGCAAGAAGGTTGTCATAGGAAGAAAGAACTTTTGTAATTTAGTGAGGATTTTAATTATTGATTTACTGATAAAGGAATGTATTAAAAAGACAAAATAAATCACTGGAGCTGATCTTTTTCTTTTTTTTAATAACCAAGACATTCCTTAGGATTATGGTCAATCACTAATAATTTAATTATTAAATTCCTCACTAAATTACATAAGTTCTTTCTTCCTACGAGGCTTCTTTCAACTAGGCCGTGTATGTAAAAGCAGTCGAAAAACAAAAAGAATGTAGTTTGGAAATAATTTGAAACACTTTTCCAATAAGGTAAATTTTTAAATAAGACAAAATACATATTTTATGTCAAATAAGGGAAAGGGTGTTAAAATTAAGTAGAAATGTGAGGGGTATTAAATTTGGAAGTGGAAATCCAGTGTAGAGGGGGTTTGAGGGCACTGGAAAACCCAGAGGAGGGGGTATTAAATTTGGTAGTGAAAATCCAGGGGAGGGGGTATTAAATTTAAGTGGAAATCCAGGGGAGGAGGGGTTTGAGGGCACTGGAAAATCCAGGGGAGGGGGTATTAAATTTAAGTGGAAATCCAGGGGAGGGGGGGTTTGAGGGCCCTGGAAAATCCAGGGGAGGGGGGAACTGAAAAGTTATGTCCTCAATAGGGGGGGTGCGGACTAAAAATGCAACTGCCCAATCAGATTCGCTTGGACGGAGTTTGCATCATAAATATGACTTGAAAAATCTAAAACGAAAGAAGATAAAAGAAGATAAAGTAAAAATATCCCAAATTAAACTTCTTACCTAATGAATGAAGTGAAAAATATTATCGATAAAGTCTCCACAACTTCGAAGGATTCGAAGAGATCCGAACTCCACGGCTAAGCTTTGTGTACTGAGCATCCACGGCAGCACGTGTGCATCTCATGTTAACCGGAAGTGACGTCACCGTGATTTGGTAGAATCGTGAATAAACTCCCGTACGAAAGGCTGCGTTCATAATGTAAGGCAGAGTGGATGGGGGGATTGAGTAAATTTTTCCAATAAAATGGGTGGGTTTGAAAATATTTTTCAGAGAATTGGGGGGGGGGGGGGGGGGGTGGGGGGGGGACGCAAACGTTTTAGAAGAAGATATGAGAGACTGCCCGGGGGGGAAGGGGGGTGGATAGTTATTTTTGGGGGGACTACATTGGTTTATTTTGTCTTTTTCTCAGTATATAAACACTCCTTTCTACCAGCTCTTTCTCTTTAACTACGACGAAGGACTAGCGTCCGAAACGTCAGTAAGTTTTTTCATCTTTTCACGGTGTAAATTTACCCTTTTATCATCACTGTTTCATTAGAAAACCCGACGCAGCTCACACTTGTTTTTAGCTAGTTATCTCCTTCCTTTATTTTCTCACTCAAACTCTTCTAAATTATAAGAAAAATACTGAAACAGGTATGCGTAAACGTTAATTTTCTCTATTGTCCATGAGATTTGAGTGTTGTATGTTGTAAATACTATAAAATGTAATGATAGTCGGGCGCGTGGAGTGGTGCTTGTAAAATATAAGTTTAAATTTATTGAGACAAATGCATTGATATGGATTCAACTCAAACAAATAATTTTATTCTCAAGGGAATGACACGTGGACTGAAATGGGAAAACATTACGCGCACGTTAAGGAGGTTTAAGAACGTCATCAAAATAAATATATATAAAAAAAAAGGAATAAATGGTAAATGATTTTTATTTCGATTCTAAACTAAATTCCCCTATATTGTTAAGAATAACTGTTTTAGCATATGACAACAAGGTAATTTCAAAAATGTCAGACAATATCTTCAAAACAGTGAAACTATTAATGCTATAATTACTTTTGAAATGATTAATTAATAAAAACAAGGTGCTCTAAGGCCAGGATTATATCTGCCTTTTTGTCATCTCCCGTTGTCATGGTTACATCAGGTACTTAGCAACGGCAAGAGCCATGGCAAGGAGAGTCACGACCTTCACAGGCTTCAAGGGTACACCTCCGTTACACAGGTCACTGTCACAGCAATAGGCTTCACAATCTCCTGAGTTCTTGCAAATTGACTTGGCAACATTGCACCCTAAGCTGTTTGTGCATGTCTTTGCAACTGCATCGTCACCTTTTACCTTCAAGCAAATGCCGCCTGAGCAGCTAGTCTTTCCACTCATGCAGTTCCCATTGCTGTTTCGACAGACATAACAGTCAATGGATAAAGCTAGATAATAATAACAATAATATTAATAATGATGATGATGATGATGATGATGACGGTGGTGACTGAGCAGTTCCCATTGCTGTTTTGACCGACATAACAGTCAATGGATAAAGCTAGATAATAATAACAATATTAATAATAATAATAATAATAATAATGATGGTGACGGTGGTGACTGAGCAGTTCCCATTGCTGTTTTGACAGACATAATAGTCAATGGATAACGCTAGATAATAATATCAATAATAATAAATAATGGTGATGATGATGATGGTAATGTTGATGGATGATGATGATGATAATAATGATGATGATGGTGATGATGGTGATGATGGAAGTGGTGGTGATAGTGATGGTGACAGAGCTACACACAACAATTACATCCCATATAAAGCTGTGTTCTCGGAATCCAAAACATTGCAAAAGACCCAAGATTTCATTGTTAATTGGAAATCGACACACTCCAATTAATTTGACTTTTCTTGCTTGATTCCCGAATATACTTAAGGTATTTTGATCTCTCAAAACACTAAATATTTCAATAACGCACAATTTTTTAAATCGGTTATTCTCAGGTCAGGTCAGGTCAGGTTTTCGAACTTGCTACTGGTACCATGTAACCCAGTACTACCTGCCACATGGACGGGTCGTCGGCGTCTAAACCGGCTTCCCCACTGGCTATCCAGTGAGGACGGTGGCTTGACATCCAGCAGGATTAAAAATAAGACCTGTCAAAGGGTGGAGGAGCTCGTAGGAGCCAACAGCCATCAAGCAAGCGTCTTCTAGGATAATGACGTAAAACCGGAGGTCCCGTCTGCTTGCACTTGACCCCCGATAAAGTGCACGTAAAAGATCCTGTTGTATTTTTCGTAAGAGTAGGGGATTGTTACCCGATACAACAGTCTGACCTTTAGTCGTGGTTTCGTCGTGCGTGAGTGTTTATTTATTTTATTTTCGTATCATTTTTTTTTTTTTTTTTTTTTCCGCTGTGGTATGGGTTGTGTAGCTGCAGCCACAGGCGCCAAGCAAAGCTCACAGCCTACCACAGTTTGTGGTTTTTCTTTTTGTTTAAAGCGCCTAGAGCAGATTTGGATAGGCGCTATATAAATATTTATTATTATTATTAAGAGCGACTGTCCAGAAATATCGAGCAAAATCGAAAATTTGTGGCCACAATCAAAAAAAATAAAAGTCCTTCATTTTTGGTCTGTAGAAACTGTTTGATGAGTTTATGAACGTACTGGGGTCGGTTTTTCGATCTACGTAAAAAATCCGGATTTTTTTGAAAAAAACGATTTCACCCCGTGTCGGTCTAAAAATTGCTCAAGAAACGGCTGCGAATTACGCTTTCAAAAACATTCTCGCTCCAAGTGAAAACCCAAGTTACAATCAAATTTGCAACTGAATTCAAGAAAAGGGGTGTTGAACAATTGTTCCAGGTGATTTTAGACGTTTTAAACTAAACTTTAGATAGAAAAAATTGCATTCTTCCAGCACAGTTATTCACAGTCTCGATTTTACCTCACATTTATAAAAGCGATTTTTCGCATGTGGCCATTCTCCAATTTTTACAAAACTCAAGCTGTACAATGTTCAAATGATAGAATAACACGAACTACAAAAATTAGTTTGGGTTTTTCCACAGGCCTTATGAAAACTTTATGCGAAGTTGGAAAAATTTGCCATGTAAATATGCAAATTAGCAGTTTGTTTACATCTCCACACCACAGATCACGTCCGCGAAAAAAGTCATCTAAAATAGTTTTAACAGCTTATTAATTCACACATTAGCCTATCTAAGGACTATCTAAGCATGATTGGCCTTTGTTATTATTTGAAACGATTATTTGTTGAAGTTAAGCCTACACTTCCGGTGTTGAAGACACTCAGCTTGCTTGCCTCGGTGGCATTCCATCGGTGCGTAGTAAACTTAGTAATCATAAATGACTGTCAACATGCTCTATAAACGTTACTATTCCTCACTAGTGGTATCCAGCTTATCACATAGTATTTTCACATACTGAGTATGCTTGAAAGTTTGCATTACTTTGTAAATAAGCAGGGATCAAACCTGTCAAAGCGGATTATGTGAGCTGATGGCGTGACAAACAACAGTTTGCGCGGAGCCGGACGTGACGTCGTTTGGTACAGTACGTTTTTTATTGCCTGAACATCTTGTGATTTGGCATAAACTAAAGAGAATCACTCGTTATCAAGACTCTCTATGAGCTTTCAATGATATTGTTCTTTACGACAAAAAGACCCCGATTTGAATAAGGCTGCGTTCATATTGTATGGCAGAAGGGGCGGGGGCAGATGAAATCTTTAAATGACAAAACAATTCTTAAGACCACCCAAAAGTCCCCAAAAAGTAATATAACCCCTCCCCCCCTGGCAAACTCTCGTAGCTTCTTCTAAAAATTTTGCATCCCCCCCCCCCCCCCCCCCATTTCTCTGAAAAAAGGTTTTCAACCCACCCCCCTTCCTTTTTATTGGTAAAACTTTTTCCGGTCCCCCCTAAATTTCATCTGCCCCCCCCCCCCCCCCCTTCACCCCACCACCACTCTCTGCCATACATTATGAACGCATCCTAATGTCTCATGGAATTCAGACATCAAAGAACTAGTTTATATAATAAGTTAACTGGAATCATCGAACCACATCCCACATCGATTTGCAATTAAGTAGCTTGCGTCCCTCGTGTTGTTCGACTTAACAAAGTCAATTCTTCCATTCGTAAGATAACTTCACTCTCTTCGTTGGCCTCCCCAAGACTATTTCTATATGTGTAAGGGACTGGTCATAAAGTATGGGGGGTTGGGGGGGTTGGGGGGGTTGGGGGGCAAAATCTGACAACTAAAAAGGGTGGGCCTGCAATTTTGCTTCTAAACTGGTTTTGGGTCATCAGGATTTTCAGCATCATTTTATGTGGACCACGATAAAAAACACTGATTCTATTCTGATTTTGCCCACCCCCATCCCCCCTATATTTTATGACCAGTCCCTAATCAATGATGTAGTAGCGTCAAGCTTGCACAATTTCACGACTTAGCACTGAGCAAGTAGTCATGGCGTCGTATAGACCGTATATATTAGTCAACGTAATGCTAGCAATCCACCAACCTTCCTGAACCAACAGTAAGAAAAACACCAGTCTCTTTTAACACAGTTTTCGATCCACTTTTGCTCAAACCCCACTCTGCTTTTGGATTCCTTTTGACATCGGCTTTGTGCTGAGAAAGAGTTACGGGTACAGAACATTTCGCTGATGTCCGTTTCCAGCTGACGCCCAAACGCACGGTGATTCCGACAGATTGTAAGGCTGTCTATGTTTCTAGAGGGCTCAAAAATACATACTCTTGCGAGAATTAATTCGACCTCGGTTTCAACTTCAACTATACTAAAACATCGTTTGTCCTCGGCGATATCCCGTTTAACATCTTGTCAAAGGAACGTTAGTGACAGATCTACTTCTTTCTTTTGGGTCAAACCCACAATGACCACCAATGATAGCTTGAAAAGAACATGATTCACGAGCCTCCATAACTGATGCTCACCATAATTAACAAATTTCTATACTGACTATAAACACTTTGTTAAATGCTACTTTTATTTTTGTCTACCTGGTAATGTACAACAAATTTTTGGAATTTGATTGAAACTATCAAATTCCTGGACATTTCGGCCACACACGCGTCATGTTCAGATCACAGTTCTATCAAATCGCACTATCGACATAAAATGTTATATATATATATATGTATATATACTTTAAAATGTATTTTCTTTTTTCTCATAGTCTTATATCAGATTTACGCTTCCACGAAACCAGGCGAGTCTATCATACATTCGATCTTTTGTACAGCCATGAAGCTAGTGGGGTAGGGGAGGGGGAACAGGCTACAACTGCATTCATTATACATGTAACCAATTTTAAACATGACTTCGATCAAGCAAGAAAACATATGACAGCTAAAAAAAACAAATCTTGATAATGAGTGATTCTCTTTAGTTTATGCCAAATCACAAGATGTTCAGGCAATAAAAAACGTACTGTACCAAACGACGTCACGTCCGGCTCCGCGCAAACTGTTGTTTGTCACGCCATCAGCTCACATAATCCGCTTTGACAGGTTTGATCCCTGCTTATTTACAAAGTAATGCAAACTTTCAAGCATACTCAGTATGTGAAAATACTATGTGATAAGCTGGATACCACTAGTGAGGAATAGTAGCGTTTATAGAGCATGTTGACAGTCATTTATGATTACTAAGTTTACTACGCACCTGATGGAATGCCACCGAGGCAAGCAAGCTGAGTGTCTTCAACACCGGAAGTGTAGGCTTAACTTCAACAAATAATCGTTTCAAATAATAACAAAGGCCAATCATGCTTAGATAGTCCTTAGATAGGCTAATGTGTGAATTAATAAGCTGTTAAAACTATTTTAGATGACTTTTTTCGCGGACGTGATCTGTGGTGTGGAGATGTAAACAAACTGCTAATTTGCATATTTACATGGCAAATTTTTCCAACTTCGCATAAGGTTTTCATAAGGCCTGTGGAAAACCCCAAACTAACTTTTGTAGTTCGTGTTATTCTATCATTTGAACATTGTACAGCTTGAGTTTTGTAAAAATTGGAGAATGGCCACATGCGAAAAATCGCTTTTATAAATGTGAGGTAAAATCGAGACTGTGAATAACTGTGCTGGAAGAATGCAATTTTTTCTATCTAAAGTTTAGTTTAAAACGTCTAAAATCACCTGGAACAATTGTTCAACACCCCTTTTCTTGAATTCAGTTGCAAATTTGATTGTAACTTGGGTTTTCACTTGGAGCGAGAATGTTTTTGAAAGCGTAATTCGCAGCCGTTTCTTGAGCAATTTTTAGACCGACACGGGGTGAAATCGTTTTTTTCAAAAAAATCCGGATTTTTTACGTAGATCGAAAAACCGACCCCAGTACGTTCATGAACTCATCAAATAGTGTCTACAGACCAAAAATGAAGGACTTTTATTTTTTGACTGTGGCCGCCCCGTGCTCGCCGATTTCTGGACAGTCGCTCTTAATAACGCAGACTTTATATTTTATGTTTTCGTCAGACACAACAAAATCACGTGACAGATTTTAACAAACAATGTATCTTCACGAAGTGTGGTTACTTGTCTTTTTGCCTTCGTAATAGTCAGATATTACGATAATAAGTGATCGTAAATTCATTCAGCATGACTCGTTATTCGCTTGAACTTGACAAAATAGCCTTATAACCTATATTTATGTATTTATATTAACTGTTTTGGCTTCAAAGTCTACTCAAAAAGGAACATGAGGTATAAGAAGCAAAATAAATAATTTTCTACGCACATTCCAGAGTTTGATCTTTGTCGTTCGAAGCGTTATGATCTCCTTTAATTTTTCTTTAAAAAATGGCGATTCTTAAAGAAATATCGATAAACTATAAAATGTAAAGCAATTGTGAGAGAAGTTTTGAGCAAATATTAGCCTATATTTACGATTTAAATGAAGCATTTTGATTTTAAAGCGAGCCGTGCGAAAGTGCATGCTTTTAATTTGAGACGTCGTTGCACAACAAGCTAATTACATATGCCAAAATCAGGATCCCGGAACTGGAACTAATAATTCATGAGTAAACCAGCCAATCAATGGGCTATTCTTGGGTCACATGATGTTACTTGAAACCTGATAAAGTGCTGTGAAAGGAATGCATTCAGTCTGGAGTAACTGGAACAAAATTAATGCAGTCCTATTTCCGTTACTCTAAGTCGAATAATTAATGAGATGAGAAGTCATTTCAAAGCCTCCAATATCGGACTGGACGTGATTTCAAGTCCGCGCAGTTAGTTCCAGTGGAACTAATTGCTTAGACTTGAAATCCCGTCCATTCCTGATTGTCGGCTTTGAAATATTACTTCCAGATTGAGTTTGTAGAGTATGGCAATAATAGACGCTCTGCCTGCAAACGGCGTTTAACACTGTCGTTCGAAATTTTGCAACTTATTTTTACTTCTGACTTTAGATTCTTCGAGACTCTGATACTAGTAAACCGTCCCAACCATCATTATCATTACTTCGACATGTCACGAAATACTTTATCAGTATTTTTGGAAGCTCAACTAACTAAATCCTCCATGCATGTTGAAACCAGGTCCTCCAGGTATCCCAGCTTACCCTGGAACCAGGTCTAGTTTAATTAGTTTCAGAAATATTTGCAAACTTTTTCATTTTATTATCCATGTAGTCACTAATAATAGAGGTTGGCTTTAAATATAAATAAAAATCAAGTTGTATTGATCATTGTAATAACTGTGAAAAAAAAGCAAAACTTTTACGAGTATTCGAAGAACCTCGTTTCAAGTTTCCTAGTATTTGGATAAGTTTTTTCAAGTTTTATCTATATTTTTTACATTTTTTTCCTCAGTGGAGGTTAAATAAATAGACAAATGAAACTTTTTCATGTCAAAATGGCGTACGTATGCTAATAATTGATTAAAGTGTGTTAAAACTTTGTGTCTGAACGTACTGTTGACATGACACGTTTAAAACTTTTAAATTCAAAGGGTTTTTTTAAAGATAGTAATACATATTACTGATAGTAATAAACCCGTTCAATAATAAAATGATATTATAATCTTCTAAATTACAGTTATATAACAATCTTTTTGTGAAAATGTCAGTTGCAAAAACTTAGACGAATGATTTTTTAAAAAAAGACACTCTAAGAGTGTGTAGTCGGGTTACATGAGGGAGAACAACTAGTATATGTATTATGGATGATAGCATCCATGCATAGAAATTTATTTGGCAGTTAAAAAATGATAGATTGAATGTAGGTGTGTTCTGAGCTCATCCACACTGTTTAATATATAATATAATAGTAAATTGATAGTAAATTGATATGTGGAGGAGGTCTGTATGTACATAAATGTGACCACACACGCACGCACACACACACACACACACACACACACACACACACACACACACACAAAAGAAAAAAAAAAAAAAAAAAGAAAAACTTCTACAATGAGTAGTATTCTCTGAAGATATGAGCTGAATGTTGTTAGATATATAGGTAATTTCGGAAATTGCCAAAAATAACACGGATAGCCCTTCCAGTCAGTCATACAAAGCTGTGTACAGTAACTTTTTGATGATTTTCGAAAATTCGTATTGATTTAGTTTTAAAGTTATGAGCTCAAATTTTCAGAGAATGCTTATTGTGGAATGCTTTTTCGGACTCTGCCCATTTATTTTTGCTTGTAACTTTATTTCCTGCACAGCGGATTTATGTAAATGAATCCCATCGATAAATTGATAATTAACAGTCATAGCTAAATTAATGGGGATTCTTTGTCATTTTTATCTGGGAAATAACGGCTAGGTAGTAGTTGTTATAAGATTATTTACCTGAATGAGAAAATCATATATGTATCATAATTCAACTCTGGCGAACTCATTCAAATCTAAAATGTTTAACATGAAACAATATTGAACAAATATAATGAAACAACCCGGAGCGATAGAGAAACAGCTTTTCACTCGATTCTAGTCATGTTTATACTAGATAGTTGATTGTTTGAAATTATTATCGGCTAAATACGAAATGAAGTTATTCTTAAAATGCAAACAGAAAATTTTCGTACCAGCATGTAAACGACAGTCAAACCAAGGAACTAAACAGCATCGATAACATGGCACATTCGGGACGTATAAAATAAATAAATTCCTGTTCAATAAATCTAAGTTGTTATGTCAAGAAAAGCTTTCAAAGTTGATATCGCGACTGCGATTTAGCGAGAACACATTAAGGTGGATCCGAACTAATTCAGAAGGAATAATCACACTGTTATAGAATTTAGGATAATCAAAGCACATTATTTGAAGGAAAAAAACACACTTGCATTGACGCAATTTTAATTCTTTAATTCCGTAAATAAGATTTTGTTTTGTTCCTGAGGTATTTAATGGAAGTCTACGCTCTTATCCCAAGAAAGAATAATATAAGCAAAGTTAATTTGGGATCAGTCGTTTTGCTACGTAGACGCCACCGATGGTAGAAGCAAATACGAGGTGACGAAAAGCGCTTAGCTCAGTTATTTCTTTTTCCGTTATTCTATCATTTGCATATAGTTATTCATTCGTAGTTTAATTCCTTATTAAGAATTTGTGTTGTTTTTAAGATATTTAAGGGAAAAAAGTTCACTTCTTTACCCAACAATTTGACTTGTTCAAGGTTGATTTCGGCTCAGACTGACGCCCCCAACGGTACGAGCGAACACTACAGAAACCACTAAAATCTATTATTAATATCTGTTTATCCCTTACCTTTTTATTAGACGTTAATAGCTTATTAAGATTTTGTGTTGTTTTTAAAATATTTAAGGAAAAAAGTCCACTTTTTTACCCAACAATTTACTTGTTCAAGGTTGATTTCGGCTCAGACTGACGCCCCCAACAGTACGAGCGAACACTACAGAAACCACTAAAATCTATTATTAATATCTATTTATCCCTTACCTATTTATTAGACGTTGATAGCTATCTACTTACCAGAAGGGATAAGATAAGCAAGAACGCAAAGTGTTACAATGAGGAGCTTCATCTTGGTTTAGTCCTGAACGAGGGTAATTCGAAAACAAACTTGAATCAAAATGAGTTGTACTCGGGTATGATGTTTTCCAAGAAATACGCGACCTTTTAGTGAAAGCAGTATTTTAAGGTGTAGCCCCTAATAGAAATGTGTCAATCAAACTCACGTGGTATAGTGAGGGTAAAGTTATGGTTAATTGGTTCATTCGTTAAACAGGTTACACTGAAATTAGGCTAGCCATGCATGTATAAATGATTCTGTGAATTGTATTTATAATGATTGATGGGATAACACGGAAACTTTTAATTTGCAAAACATTTACAAGTATTCGAAGAACTTCGTTGCAAGTTTCCACGTATTTCGACATGTATTTTCAAGTCTTATTTATTTTACCTAGAACTTTCCCTGTTTAATCATTCATGTGAAAATGGAGTGGGTATGCTAATAATCAAGATTAGGGTGTGCCAAAACTGTGTGTCTGAAAGTACATAAAGCTAATCAGGTTGTTGACAATAACGTATTTAAAACTTTTTAGTCCAAAAAGTTTTTATTTAAATAATAGTTAATGCTAATAGTAGTAAACCCGTTAAAACTAAAAGGTTTTTTTTTTATGTGTGAACAATATAAAGATATTGATTCTACAATACATTAATTACCTTAATAATTCAATATTATATTGGGAAAATTTCGTTTACAGAAACTTAGAGGAATGAAAGAATCTTTCAAAGTTTTTATCGCGATTTAGCGAGCAAACACTTGAGGAAAATATTCGCTAAAAATATTATTAATATCTTTGAGCCTTGTATTTATTTATAAGACGTTAATAGCTATCTACTTACCAGAAGGGATAAGTGCAGCAAGGACGCAAAGTGTTACAATGAGGAGCTTCATCTTGGATTAGTTCTGAACGAGGGTAATTCGAAGACAAACTTGAATCAAAACGAGTTGTTCTCAGGTTAGATGTTTTCCAAGAAAGACGCGGTCTGTTAGTGAAAGCAGTATTTTAAGGTGTAGCCCCGAATAGAAATATTTCAATCAAACTCACGTGGTATAGTGAGGGTTATAAAGTGATCGTTAATTGGTTAATTCGTTAATCAGGTTACAGTTTTCTAAAAAGACATAGCCATAAATATCTAATGAGATGCAAGATATCAGAGGATTTCAACAAAAAAAAAGTAAAATCGTTATCAAAAAAATAAATAAATGAATAAAATGACTATGAAATTTTATATATTTCAAACCTGGGTATGCTAGCCCAAACGTGACAAAACTTCAAGTGGCATTTTTTCATGATCAAGTAGTACTTTTTATACATCAAGTTGATTTTCATTACACCAAGACCCTTGTGTTCTATGTCTAGTAATTTGTTTCGCTTGTCTAGTCATTTGTTTTTGATATCAAGCGCAATGTTTAAGTTGACAAGCAGCCATCACAATCAAAAGTCATTTAGGTCTTTGCGATTTGCATAAAAAAGGGAACGCTAGAAGGACTCAGGAGAATGATTGATTTCGATCAGCTTGCGATCGATGAACCATTTTTCATGGTGTTTACGCTAGATTTTATATAGCAAATGCGGGCGCAGGGTATTTTTGGCTTTATTGCAATGTTTTCCAAAACCTAGTTTATATTTTTTTGAAATGTTTATATAGTGTTCTACTTATGTGAAAAAAATCAGACTGAGCAAATTTGAGCAAGATTGGTTTTTTGACATCTCAAATGTAGACTAGCAACTGCGCCCGCATTTGCTATATAAAATCTAGCGTAAACATCATGAAAAATGGTTCTTTGAGTACAAAAACTAGCGAATTCTTCGTAATGAAAACTCTTATCATGTTTTGGGTGTTCTCTAACACCAATAAAACTGTTTTATTGCCTAAAAACAAAGATAAACAAGCCTAAATTTACCTTTGAAAGATCTTCTTGTCAGCCGAACTTCCTCCACAAACGGTCCGCCATTGTTGACAGTCAGAGCCCATGCCCATGCCCGTTTCAACGCCCTCCCTCCTCCAACACGTGTTCCCTCCTCTCGCCCTGCGACTAGCTTCTAGACCTAGCGCGTTCATCGATCGCAAGCTGATCGAAATCAATCATTCTCCTGAGTCCTTCTAGCGTTCCCTTTTGTATGCAAAT